>NC_133478.1:3445796-3496919 GCF_025370935.1 Choristoneura fumiferana
CAGACAGGCAATTATCTTCACACTTAAAACGCTGAAGCGACTTGGAAGGGGTTAAGTGTAAATAGGTGGTTTTGAAGTTTTTAACTTTGGTATGGTATTTGGTAAAGTTATATATTTTAGTTTGACTCCCTAGGAAGGACAAAGGACAGTTTTTGTCAGAATTTTCCAATTTCCGGGATAGCAATTTTAGCGGGTCTTTATAGGGGTCCGAGGGTCACCAACGGTGCTGGCTGAAAATCAGCGCTTGCGCTGGCAGGGTGTTTATTAGTTCAGCATTATACTGAGGCAGCAGGGCTACTACGAAACTCGAAACTCGAAGTTCATGTCGTGCGGTCCCTTTGACACTTATACTATTTAATACGAGAGCGGAGAGGACGTACGACACAACTTCGAGTTTCGAGTTTCATAGTAGCCCTGCAGAGTCCGATTCACAACCGCAACGAACACATACTTTCCTACGTGTTGTCTATTTGTACTTAATACTATTTTTTCTTTCTTTCAAATTCTGCCGAAGGCTAGTTAATAATATTAATTTGTATATGGATGTGTAGCTTGCTCAGAAATAGTTAAGGGCCGGCCTTCTAACCTTCGTCTCGGTCTTGACCGGCAGATCGATAACACCCAATCAATCAGGGGGGAAACGCGAAGCATAATATTATTAAGAAAATGCATCATCAAAAGTGCCTAGAGATATGTTTTATCCCTATTATAACATTTAATGAATTACTGGGCACAAATAAAATATCAACGTTCTCTAAATAAAAAAAATGTTAAAAACGTGGTGAAAAGTGCAGAAGCTATTTTTAGATTTATTAGTCTTTCTTGTTTATTTGTAAATTTTGCATCCCTTGTGGTAGATTTTAGTAAAACTCAATGCAATTTATGCATTTTTTTTGTACCTCAGACGAAGCGAAATAAATTAATTTTGAATTTGAACAGTTCAATATAATAGGTTGGCTACTGAATCAAAAATCTGTGTCTAGAGATAATAAGTACCTATCCCAGACTTTTTTTCGTTTGTATTCTGAGTTTTTCTGACAAGTTTATTATGGCCTTTTCTAGCCTCATAAAAGTCATAAGTATGAATCTTATAAGGTTCATACTTCTAACAGTAATATCAATTACATTAACCTTCAAATTCGGATAGTCAGCATTCGATAAGGATCTAACGAGTCCAGAACCCAAATGTAAGTTTTGGTAATAATTTCACAAAAAGCTTTATTAAAAAACGAAAATAAAAAAACGGGATTTTATTAAATTGTCATGGGAATTCTCAAAATTTACGTCATGGATTTCAGTAACGTTTGCATATAAGACACCATCAACAAATTTCATGCTTCAATTCTAGCAGTTGAGATTTGGAGACTTTATTCCGATGCCGTGGAAATATTAGGATAAAAAAGTAGCCTTTGCAGCTAGTATTAGTGTACGAGTATATTATGTTATTTCAGACGTCCAACTATCTATTCACCAAATTTCATTCAACTCCGTTCAGCCGTTTTAGCGTGGAAGAATAACAAACCTACACACTACGACTGCGATGTCATTAACATCGTCATCATCTTCATATCAGCCGTAAGACGCCCACTGTTGGACATAGCCCCCCCCCCCTCCAGATGTTTCTTTTAACGTCCTTCAGCCAAAATGATTGATAGCTGCATTGAGACAAATCATCTGTCATAGAAACAACAGTAACTTCCTTAAGATATATCCCCATAAGAAAGCGAAGGTCACGGGCTACCTACAGTTCGAAGGTTGTAATGTGTTTTGGCGCCGCTCGGCCGGCCGTGGGCGACTCCCAGACGCCGATCTGGGTTGCCATGTGAGAAAAGATGCACACACGATTGAGCTGAAAAGGGTTCTAATTTGTCACCGAAAATATTTTTCTCAAACGGTTAATTTCCCAACTGTTTCATATTTATTATATTTAGGGGCTGTTTCACCATCAAGGTGTGATGCCGTCTCTGTTTGTTTTGTTCGAATAGACGGAGACGGCATCACATTTAACCGTCGGTTAACGCTAATCAATAGATGGTGAAACAGGCCCTTAGCCTGCAACTGTGTCCCACTGTTGGGAAAAGGCTCCCCTTTTGACCTCTTCATCTCCCTATCTATGAGCTGGGCCTTTCTCTTAAAAGTTGTACCTCTAACTTTTTTCTGGGATTTTGAAATTTTTATGTGACATCTACGTATGTACTCAGAATCACGTGTACTATCGATTTTAATAAATGAAAAAGTCCCAAATTTGCATATATTTTTTGTACTTCCGTTCCGTTACTCAGGTCACTCATAGTGTATATGGGAAAGGTAACGGAATGGAATACAAAATTTTGGGACACTTTTTCACCTATTAAAATCGACAGTGCTCGTGATTCTGAGTAGATGTAACATAAAAATTTCAAAATCCCAGGAAAAAGTTAGGGGTACAACTTTTAAGAGAAAGGCCCAGCTATAGTTAGCCTCTCGCTCAGTTACGCATCCAGGTCCTCATTATATATGGAGTCCATATGAATAATGACCTGGACACGGAACATCGTCCATATACGAACGATTTTTTTAACTCTTTTTATTTAGGTACAATCGAGCAAACTTAATCATACAATCAAACCTTAGTGCAACTAATGTCATGTTGACATCCCATAATTTTGCCAAAGAAATCGGAGTGAAATTGATTAATAAAACATTCCACCCAGGTACAGTCAGCATCAAAAGTAGGTAGCGGATCACTTTTTGACTCTGTCGCATTGACATATTGACTATATCTTGCATGGCGTTTAGTGCATGGCTGTAAAACGACAAATTATGAGTGTATAGCTACTTTTGATCCTGACTGTACATGAATCAGTTCGTTTGACTGTACTTCAGGATTGTTATAAAACTAGCCTAAAGGTAAAGGGTTCTACGGTATGGCCCGGAAATATATAATTTTTTGTAAAAAAAACTATTAGAGTTCCGTAGGCCAAAATTGAAAAAACCGAACCCTTATAGTGTCGTCATATACATCCGACCGTCGGTAGGTATGTCACAGATTTTTTTATACAAACTATAAAAATACGTACTCAATAAATAAGATGAAAGGTAGGTACTTATTGTTGAAATTATGAACACCTAGAACACTTTCAAACCGATATTGGTAAAGTAAAGAATAAACATTCCGTAATGTAGAGAGATGATTCCGTTACACTTGTATAGTATAATAGTAGATACCAACATTACCATCTATGAGTGGTAGCTATAAAATAAATGAGCTATGACTTTCATTCGTTGGCAAGCATGCAATTTATACAAAATCACGGCTGCGTCACTATTAAAGCTTTATTTAAACGGCGCGATAGATATCACGCGAGTTCAATTTCATTGCTGCACAGAATACAACAGTGTACATTGCAGGGCCGCGAAGCAACAAATCTTTAAGTGATCGGTCATTGGCAGCAATGTACTGCAAATTCACGAAATTTGTAGCACTAGAGAGGCTTTTTAAACACGTTATTAGGAGTCTGTATTAGAGGTACAGGATAGAGACGCGAGGAACTATCTGAAACATAAACAACCAGTCATCAAAGGAAACATGAAGAAAACAGATCTACAAAAAACCGACCGGTCCCGCGGACTGTAGGTAGAGTTCCGTATTAACGGCAAACTTACGGCAATATAATATTGCTGTTATAATTTACAAATAAAGGGTTCCGTGCCTTGACATTAGCCGTTTTTAATCAAAAAACGTATGGAACTGAGATGAGAGCTGAACTGCCTTGGAGTTAGATATAAATATATCAATGGTTTAAAGATGAAATATGTTATTAAATTAAAGAATATTTAAAATAATAATTCTCATTATCCCACGGTTACACTGATCTAAAAATTATAATAACCTAACAAACAAAAAGTTGGAAAACTACCAACATCGTCGCTTCAAATAAAAAATACGCATTCAAATCAGTTCACCCGTTTAAGAGCTACGGTGCTACAGACAGACACACATAGCGGTCAAACTTATAACACCCCTCTTTTTGCGTCGGGGTTTAAAACCTAAAATTGCTAAAAGTGGCTCCGAAGCGGTAACGTTTCGTGTGCTCTGCCTACCCCATTTGGGAATACAGGCGTGATTTTTTGTGTGTGTGTGTGTGTGTGTGTTAAAAACTACTTATTACCATGTCTATGTAAAGCAAAACCAATCTTTCATTTCTATCAAATAGGTACTAACACACAAAAGGACGACAAACGATGGCAATATGCAAAAGATGGTAACACTGGGTATTTCTATTTGATTACGTTTCTTTGAGAGTAAATTGAATCGAGAGTGTACGACACAAGGGGCTTGATGTGTTACAGATTGATTTTTCTTATTAGATAGGTTAAGAGCGTTTATACCTGCTGAGCTGGCAACGTTGCGTTTTTGTTAGTTTTTCTCGATTATTCCACAAAAAATTAATGAAAATTAAAAATGTGGTCTGTTAGAACTCTTCTTAATATATAAGTTAATGTGACTTTTATCGCCATATTATAGCGATATTTTGCTTCTGTGAAACACTCATTCCTTCATAGCTCGTCTCCTAAACATGCTAGAAGTAAGATACATGATACAAGATGGACAGGGATATTTGGAAATAATTCCGATCCGCATTAGCGATCCCTTCAAATAGCGAACCTACTGTGTTAAAAATAAAGTTGTGTTAAATACTTGTCATGTATACATATCATTTAATAATACTGTAAATCTGTTTTAAAAAAAATATATATACCTCGTTGAGTTTCTTGCCGGATTCTTCTCAGCAGAGGTTTTTTTTGACATTCATAAGTGCTTGTTATAGCCTAAATTGAATAAAGATATTTTGACTTTGACTTTGACTTTGATACATTACAAACGTTTTTAAGCAACGTATCACTGTTGTGTTCTGAGTCACGAGACAGAATAACAACATTTAGAAGTTGATTGTCCAAACTGAGTTGGTTAGAGTTAGTCCTGGTTTTCTAGGTCTTACTACCTACGAAATAATTTTATGATCTAAAACATTGTGACCTGCAAACCAAGTTTGTTTTTCGTATAATGCCATCCCATTAAAGCTTATATATCATGCCTATAAATAAATAAATATCATGGGACACTTGACACCAATTGACCTAGTCCCAAACTAGGCAATTAAACTTGTACTATGAATACTAGGCAATGGATAAACATACTTATATAGATAAATGAATATTAAATATCCTAGACGCGAAAACAAACATTCGTATTATTCATACAAATAACTGCCCCGGCCGGGAACCGAACCCGGGACCTCAAGCTTCGTATTCAGGTTGTCTAACCACTTGGCCATCCGGTCGTCTAATCTATATACAATACAAGTAGCTATTGCACTATGAAAAGGACGACACGATCCAGACTTAGCATTTAGAAGTACCCCCCCCCAACCCCCCTCCCCCACCCCAGATTACGTCCTCAGAAACGCTTGTATTAGGTATACGTATTATCTTCACATGTACACAATTTAAATAGAAAAGTTACTCGTATAAAAAAATGCTAACTATTAACTATATGACTATAACTTTAACTCAGCTTCACATTTTCATTCTTTTTCATTATTATAAAGGTATAAGTAAAATTCCTGTTTTTTGTTCATTGTGTACCCAAATTACAAAATAGAACGTCCAATCAACAATGGTTCGCCAGTATTTTGGACGCTCCTACTGCCCTTGAAGAGACCTCGAAACCTGAAGATTAGTGATCGCGTGCCGGTATGTGGTTAGTGGTTATTATATTCTTTTTGCGATAATTTGGCCTACTGGCCAGTAACATTATTAACACGAAGAAGGTTGTTGCTGAGGATTGTATAAGTACAGATGTAGTAAATAATGGGCATTTTCAGAAAAAAGTGTACCTACCTACCTTGTACTTTTTTTAACCTAACAAATTTTGGATTATTTCTACTCAAAATCACTAGCACTATCGATTTAAGCAATAAAAATATGTCCCACTTTTAATTGACAGTTTTGTGACGCAGTTAACCATCCATATATACTAATATTATAAATGCGAAAGTGTGTTTGTATGTTTGTCCGTCTTTCACGCCGTAACGGAGCAACGGATCGACGTGATTTTTGGCATAGAGACAGTTTATGGTCCCGAGAGTGACATAGACTACTTTTTATCCCGGAAAAATGCACAGTTCCCGAGGGAACAGCGCGCGATAAACGAATACCACGCGGGCGGAACCGCGGGCAAAAGCTAGTACATACGAGTATATATTGTATGGACCGTCACAAAACTGACTAATAAATTTTGCATGGAAAATTAAGGATAATTCAGGAAAAACGGGTACATTTTTTCTGAAATATTTAAGTTAATACCTTTCTACCGTGAAAAATCGGAAAACACAACTATTTCCGAATGCTGCCGACGTGTCTATGAATTTTTGTAATAAATGTTATAATACTGAGCAAAAAATCACCCTAGAAAAAGCAATATATTTAAATTAAATACTATTTACCAAATACAAAAGCATATCCTAAACATACATACTTAATATAAAATAAAAACTAAATAATACTTAAGTGACAAGTTTTTATTAATAGGGTACTTTATTCATTAGTGAAAAATGTCAAACAACGATTTTGAAGTATCACACCCTCGTGATCAAATTATGTAAAGAACATTTAACAAAACATCACACAAAAATCGAAAAGAAAAACTTACGAGGTAACCACTAAATATATAATAAATAAATAAATATCTTGGGACAATTCAGTCCAATTGACCTAGTCCCAAAGTAAGCTTAGCAAAGCTTGTCTTATGGGTACTAAGCAACGGATAAATATAATTATATACTTAAATACATATTAAACACCCAAGACTCGAGAACAAACATTCGTATTTTTCATACAAATATCTGCCCCGACACGGGAATCGAACCCGGGACCTCAAGCTTTGTAGTCAGGTGTTCTAACCACTAGGCCATCTGGTCATCCAAACTAAACTAAATACATAGATTATTAATCTCTCGATGGGACCTTCCACCTTCCCCTACGCTGTCTTAAGGGGTACAGAGGCTGACTGAAGAAGCATGACGCATACGGACGTTTCCGAGAAAATACAATGGGAACGGATTATTCACTAGGTACTTCTAAAAGGAATTTGACCATAGGTTAAAAACAAAAAAACAAAGTTCCGAACTAAAAGTGTATATTTTCAACTTTTCCACCCACAATTGTTTTGTTTTGTTGTTGATCAAATCGAGCTTGGCACCTGGACAATTTTGAGCGTAACGAGTATTAAAAAGTTTAATTTTGTTATAGACAAATATTTTGATTTGATTTCGGAAATTACGCTACGCGGAATTAGAGCGGATGGATGATATCAGTTCGTCTGTTTTTAGGTCACTTTGCTGGTATTTTTAATATTCTTAATGGAATGAGATGAACGTAAGATATTTACATTAGATGTGGGAGATATTTTTATGTGGGGTTCACCGACTTATTTATGCAAGATGGGGATATAAAGATGATCTTTCGTTGTTAGTGTTATTGTGAATCTAGAGGTCTGAAGTTGCATCAAGCTATTTTATGGTGTAGATTAGTTTTGGTGAAATTGCATACGTCAGAAAACTGATTTACTTAGATACATTTTTAGAGCATTTAAAAAAGGTCTTCTAAGTTATTTGCTCCCTTAGTGCATAAAATAAGGTAATTTATTCTCAGCCCTCTACCCCTCTGCCCCTTTAGTTGTCAGCGATGCGTGAATTTGGTCTAATAAATAGTGAAAAAGCATTTTCATATTATCGGACCCGATACCACTACTGAGGCTACTACGAAAATCGAAGTTCGTGTCGTTCGGTACCTCTGACACTTATACTATTTATATTTATCATTATTTATTGTTTAAAATACAATACAATTACTTTTTATTTAGTCTAGTTAAGTTTATATTAGTGTTTAGCCCCCGAAAAAGGGGTGTGATAAATTTTACGCGTGTGTATTTTTATGATTACTCTCAAATGGAATGAACTTATAGTTCTGCCATGTTCGTCCGTCCGTCCATCCACGGCTTTAACCTTGACGATAAAGTGATAAAGTAATTAAATGTATACTTTATTCTCTCAAAAATACCCTTGAATAACACAACACTGAAGAGTTTTTTTTTTAATTTTCAGGGACAGAATGGTGCTGCCAAAGCTAAAAAAATGTTGCTGGTACATGTCACTCCGGAATGGATGCCTATTACTGGCAACTTTATCGTCAGTAAGTATTAAAAAAAAAACTTGTGGATATGGAGTAGAGGGAGCAATCTCTGTGTATACGAGTACAAAAGTCTCTGTCGAAAGGTGCTAAATAGGCGCTATAATAAAAGAAAGATTTTATCGATAAACACATTAAAATCACACGATAATAATATAATGCTGTCGACAGTCGACCTTTTCTCGTGTTAGTTATTTTAGGATAAAATATTTACTAAATGATTTCAAACACTCATGCTAGGTACACTATAGCGCCACTCTGGAGGGATTTGGAACTGTTTTATACTGCCTAATGCCGAACACTTTTTAACTTCCCCCCCATAAGAGACTGTTCTTCTTTCCTACTTTCCCCCCCATAAGAGAGTGTTCTTCTTTCCCATAACACTCGATTTTAATTAATAAAAGTATCCCTTTTAGATGTATTGTAACAAAATCAAACTTATGCATTTACAATATTAGTAGAATTAAATTAAAATTGTAATCGTAAGTAAAGTTTTTGGTAAAAATTTAATATTTAATACAAGCTTTTTTTGCTGACTAAACTTTTTGTTGACTCCTTTTATTGTCACCCAAACTACATTTGCGTACCAAATTTCAAGTCAATGCCATTAACCGTTGAAGAGTTCCGTCCTCCGGAGACGATCCTGGCCGGACTACCAGGATGTCACTACCAGGCAATTTACATAAGTAAAGCTTGTAAAAAACAAGGCCTCGTATGGTAATAACCAACAATGTTTAATTTACAGCTATTCTGCGTGGCGGACATAGTCGCGGGCGCATGGAACCTGCCCCACTACGAGATGCCGGAAGATAACTTCATCGGTATGAGCATGGTCATGTTCTCCACATTGTCGCTGATTAGCAACGTCGTTATTCTTCTGGGGATATTAATGGTGAGTATACATATGAGAGAGAGAGAGAGAGAGAGAGAGAGAGAGAGACATTTATGTACACATATTCGGTAAACATTACTTTTTTTAATCTATTTCAATTTGAAAACTGTTACAATACCTGTAGATAGTTATAATTTTACTAAGTAGGTACTACTTTTAAATTAAAACTATGTTCTTACATAAAACTATCCTACAGTTAAAACACTTACATACCTATATTAAAACATAACAACCATGATGAATAAACCTATAACTTTCGTTGTCATCATCATCTCAGCCTACATAGTACGTCCCACTGCTGGGCACAGGCCTTGTTCCAAAATGAGAGAGCTTGGGCCGTAGTTTCCACGTGGGCCTATTGCGCATCAAGAACTTCACATAACCATTCATTTGCTTCATAAGTTTGTGCAGATTTCCCACGATATTTTCCTTCACCGTAAAGCTCGTGGTAAATTTCTAATGTAATTTCGCACATGAATTTAGAAAATATATAAGGTGCGAGTACGACTAGGTACAGTCAAGGGCAAAGATATCGACACGGCCAAAGTTGCAAATATATGTATACACGGCCTTAATGTTAAGTGCATAAAGTCGTGTATACATATTTTTGTAACTTTGGCCGTGTCGATATCTTTGCCCTTGACTGTACGAATTTGATTTAACCTACGTACGGCACGGCAGCCTTCACTTGTAAACAGATCGCGAAACAAATCCAAATTATTAAACTTTAATAAATTCCCTAAACCTAAGAGAGCCCAAGCCTAAGAGAGATTAGAAAAAAAGCCGTGGTGGCCTAGTGGTTTGACCTATCGCCTCTCAAGCAGAGGGTCGTGGGATCAAACCCCGGCTCGCACCTCTGAGTTTTTCGAATTTCATGTGCGGAATTACATTTGAAATTTACCACGAGCTTTGCGGTGAAGGAAAACATCGTGAGGAAACCTGCACAAACCTGCGAAGCAATTCAATGGTGCGTGTGAAGTTCCCAATCCGCACTGGGCCCGCGTGGGAACTGCGGCCCAAGCCCTCTTGTTCTGAGAGGAGGCCTGTGCCCAGCAGTGGGACGTATATAGGCTGGGATGATGAAGAGAGCCCGGAATTTTCGCAGCATTTTTATCTGTCATAGTGACTTCTCCCTTATCGGCTCTACCTAAAGAAATAATATCGATAGGTATTTTATAAAGACGCTCAGTGATGGAACTTTGAATATGAAATTGAATTATTACGAGTAAATTGAAAATCGTTAACTATTCACTGTTTAAAATGCATGTTTATGTCACAGTACAAAAAACCATGAAAATAATTTTCTACGAGTCTGAAGTCGGTGCCTCAGCACGAGCCAGCAGGAGTGATTGAAGCCCATATACTTACACGTATAGTTGTAGGTGAGGTAGACGATTATAGGGCCACTCCTGCTGGCTCGTGCTGAGGCACCGACTTCAGACTCGTAGAAAATAATTTTCATGGTTTTTTGTAGTCGGTTCTATTTTTTGTTATATTTTTTTTTATATTTTGTGTACCGATAGGTATATCGAAATTGAATATCGGAAGTCGATAAGCGAGAAGTCTCTTTAACAGATTAAAAATTCCGGGCTCGCTTATTACGTATATTACGTTATTTGGCTTTTTGCGACGCGCAGTTCCCACACCTAAAATAACAAGTAGTAAGCATAATAAATTTTATGTACAAATCTGACCTCAGAAGCACTCGTCTCGCAAAATCCTGTTTGACAACGTAAACCACTACCACCTAACTGCAAATACTTCGAAAATTACGACGCAATTGATAGATCGTACGTCGAAAAATGTAGTAATTTTTTGTGCTAAATTGTATAATTTGAAATAAACATCCATCCAATCATCCTTACTTTCATCCGGATAATGATATAATTATAATGCAGAAGTAACTCCGTCTGGTCTGTATTACCTGCTCACGTTTAAACCTTTAGATGAAATTTGGTATGGAGATAGTTAAAACCCCTGGGCAGAACAGCGATAAACAAATGCTTTGCAAATAAAGTTGTGGGCAACATCTAATTCTTTATTTCTTGTAAAAATAAAAACAAAATCACCATGGAACCATTTCACAGTAAACGTCATACATAGTGACGTCGCATTAATTAACAATGATAATTTAATAACGACATCACTTGTCCGCGTGAGCGGTTAGTTCCAATGGTGTGCTGAAAGTTTCTCGATGAGGGCTACAGTGACTAAATAAGAAAACAAACAAGCTGAGGTATGTGGTACATAGGAGAAATTCGCACGGAATGCCGAGGACCTGGGTTCGATTCCCAGCGCTGGTCTTATTTTTCTAGTTTTTCTATGCATCTATATTTCAGTTTGTATTTTCGATATGGGTTTTACGGGATGACCGTAAAAGTAACAAAAAATTTGGAATTGAAATAAAAATTACAAAAAGATTCCAAAGAAAACAATTTTAATGAAAATTGTATGACTTTTCCTTTGAAAAGGTTCCATGGTGGCTTCTGAATTAAAGTCCTTGACCGTACCTAATAATTCAAACTCGAATACCAACCCTAACTAAAAATGTAGCCTAAAATATACGTTGCAAATTCAAACAAATCACCGCTGCTTCGGCAGTACAATGGACAGACAGCCATTAAGCTTGTTCAAAATTAACAAATGACGCTCATTACACACTTGCGAGACTTTAAAATAACAATTTAACAAATTACGGTAGCGTTTACTTGTACTATTTGACTCTATTCTCAATTATTTAAAGGTAAGTATAACCCACTATGTATAATACGAAACACATTGGAATTTCGGTCTTTTACACAGGTTCATGCGAGTGAACAATATGTTGAACGATTGTGCCTGATACAATACTGGCCAGACAATGTGAATTGTTCGTACAAGTCGGAGCTTTAGCTTTAATAAATCTTAAAAAGATAACGGTTTTTGTATGATTTTCACTCGCGAAGGAAGACAATTACGTAGAGTTTAGCAGACAGCATATTATGAACTATTTCCCTGGACGCAGGGCTAAGTATTATCTTATATTTTTAAACGAGCATTTAGTTAGCGTCAAAATATTTAGCGTCACGACCACAGATAAAGGATGTCTCATTATCGTCTAAACCCTTAAAAAATATGTCTATACTATACTATAAGATGTTACATCCGTGTCCTAATTCTCAATACAATCAAGATTCATCTCGAGATACCTACAACAGTTTGGCGAACACGCGATAGAAGTTGGTTTAGATTATGACAACAAGAATTAAGCGTCATTTAGTGTGGGAAATATCTCGCGGATTGTAGTACACTGCTGTCGATGGTCATTCACTTATAAATTTATAGCTGCGTGATCCCGCAGTGTAATGAAACTCGTACGATATTTACCTGCTTACTGTGGGCTTCAATAACCTTGTTGTAACTTTGGCCGGTTGAAAACAAAATCGCAAGTAAATGATGGTGCCGTCGCTGCAGGAGTTGCCTGGGCAATGACCCTCGGAAAGATTACGCATAAAACAGACCTAATTCACAATGCAAGGAAACTTGTAATGAAACAACGTAGGTTTTCTGCAAAAGTACCAACCTATTAAAATTCAATAGTAAGTAGGGACTGTGTCAGATCAGAAGACTTCTGATTAAAGCGTTACAACTAATAAAGGTATAATACCCAACTATCCGACTTCGATTTGATTTATTTTGACACTAGCCTGTTACCCGCGACTCTGACCGCGTAGTATTTGGTAATCGCTATCCCGCGGGAACTATGAAATTTTCCGGGATAACAACTATTCTATGTCCTTCCTCGGGACTGAAACTATCCGTATACCAAATTTCATCTAAATCAGTTCAGCAGTTTAGACGTGATTGAGTAACAAACATCCAAAAATCCAAACATCTTGAAAGTGATTAAACCCTCTAACTCTTCTAGACTTGCTCAAACAAATTGCTAGTTAATTACTGGTTTGATTATTATGTAGTAGAATACGTTTATCTCTATTCCACGGAAACTATGTAATTTCCCGGGATACAAATTATCTTGTGTCCTTCCGGGGGTCCCAAAATATCTCCATCACAAATTTTATTTTCAGCGGTTTAAGCGTGAAGAGGTAACAGGGAGACAGTCAAAGAGACATACAGACAGACAGAGTTACTTACGTATTTCTATTTTCTTTCGTTTTACGTTTTTCTTTTCGTAAGAGTCTTTGTATTGTATTGTATTTATTTACTAAGGATAATAAAGTTTAATTTTCACACCAAAAGACAAAGGTCAAGGTACCTATATCAAAAATTGTTAAATCTATCACTAGTCAGTTATTTACCTGCGACTCCGTCCGCGTAGAATTTGTTTATCGCTAACCCGTGGGAACTATGCAATTTTCCGGGATAAAAACTATTCTATGTCCTTCCCTGGGACTCAAAATATCTGAATACCGAATTTCATCTAAATCGATTTATTGGTTTAGACGTGGCGAGGTAACAAATAAACGAACAGATTTACAAATTTTCGCATTTATAATATTGGTGAGATAGTGGGATTAAACACCCATCTTCTACTTCTAATACCACTCTACTCTACTCTAAATCGCGATTTTTTCTTCCAGAAACGTCCCGGCTATCTGCAGCTCTCGCTGCTCTTCAACTCAGTGTTCATCCTCTGCATATTTCTGGTGGCCGTAGTGACGTGCCTCTTCAGCCCGCTCTTCGTACCCCGGTTAAAGGATCCCGCTACAGTTGTCCTGGTGGTGCTGGGACTCAACGCTGGAGCGTGTAAGTAACGCCATTCAAATCATGGGTCATCCCTTAATCCCTGGTATGCTTAAGACGCGGATCCGTGTCAAATTTAAGGCTATCCTTTTGTTTTTTATTTAAATCAGCAGAATTTGTGCTTTTTAAACAGATGAAACTAAAACGTAGTGCTTTTTTAGTTCCCACTAACGAGATCAACGGCAACGTTCCGCTATGCTGGTCTACATGATCACAGTCACGAATGAGTGTCACCGGAATAGAAGGATTTTTTTTTGTTCACAAACGTTGTGTCACTGGCGCCGACTGTGGTAAAGTCATCTAAGTTGGGGCTTGCAACGAACTCATACATAAATTTCTTAAACTTAAGAAATAAAGAAAGAGAGATTTATTTTGGTTCCATCAGTACCACCACCTTACAGTAATGAGAGTAAAACTAGCACTAAAACTAAGTTACTTGGTGACACAGTCCTTGGTTAACAATTGTGACTCACTAGATGGCGCACTGTTGCGTGAGGTTTTTAAGTATGGCTTTCAAAGTTTGTTACTACGGGCGTGAAAACAAAGTTTAGATTAAAATCATATGTAATACACCTTAAAACCGTACCATAAAAATATCGAGCATGCCACAGTGTTCCATAGTCCTCGTTTTGTTCGTAAAAAAGGGAGGACAAAGGTTTCCGAAACACAAAACTGTCTCAAAACACAGACATTCATTGTCCCGGAACGCATATTTGCCATAATTAATTTCAGATATTGCAAAATATTCACGAAATTATTCTAATTATAAATAAAACCGCGTAGCTCACCCAAAAACTATGAGATTTGACATTTCGGAGACCTCACGCTGCACTAGCGCCTCTAATAAGTAATTTTAAGTTATTCTTGATTCCAGGGACTAACTACTTAATTAGTTACGTTAAAACTTATTTTTCTTTATTTCTTTTCAGTATACTCCGTCTACTACATGATGGTGGTGAACAGTACTTATCGCCAAATGAAACTATCAAGCGAAAGTGCCATCCCTGTGTGAAAACTAGACAAGACCCAATGATCGACATACAGGCCTAGAGTCAAGTCTGTACTGTACCTTCAGCCACAATTACAATCGAACCACCGCGCCGACAAGCAACAGCATCTAATCATCATCGTCGTCAGCCTATAGCAGCCCACTGCTGGACATCTCTCTTCTCTTATTCGTCGTATTCTTCATTTCTGAAGGTCGTGCCTTGATAAGCCTTTACGGCGACGTTGACGAACTGCTTGCACAACCTCTGTCCTCGGCCCGTTTCAGAGCTGCAGGCAAAGAGAGCCCCGTGCTGGATATAGGCCTCCCCCAATGAGCGCCATTGTTCTCGGCTCGACACGTTCAGCTTCTACCAGCAACCTTTCGCGGATCGTCATTCCACCTGGCCGGAGGGTCCTACACTTTGTTTGCCGAGACGCGATCTCCTATCATGATCTAATGTCATAAAGCTGATAAATTCGACGGCTTACAGTCTTATTTTCTAACGCTCTCAAAATCACAATCGTTTTCATCATCTTTTCTGTCTCGTGATTTAGATTGCGTAGAAAGAGAGGGTAAATGCGATCGCGAGCTTGCGCGTTAGACAATATAGCCGCTGTATCGGGAAATGTCTAAAAAGTTTATTGAACGAAATCTATACTGGACTAATGGTCATTTTATAAGATAGGCAGCAAATAATAAACGGAAAACGGCATAACCTATAAAAAAATATATTAATTCGATTTTCGAATTTCGTAGTAGGTAGCCGACCATTTATTATGCGTGTACGCACCTATAGAAACAGTTAACATAATTAAAGGTAAAATTTCGTAATATGTTTCCAAAACATTTTTTAAAACCAATGAGGGCTATCGCGTATGAATTCGCCACTAGAGGCGCTAGTGTAGCGTGAGGTCTCCGAAATGTCAAATCTCATAGTTTTTGGTGAGCTACGCGGGTTTATTTATAATTAGAATCATTTTGTGAATATTTTGCAATATCTGAAATTAATTATGGCATATATGCGTTCCGGTGCAATGAATGTCTGTGTTTTGAGACAGTTTTGTCTTTCGCAAACCTTTACCTTTATCCTCCCTTTTTTCCGAACAAAACGGGGACTATGCAACACTGTGGCATGCTCGATATTTTTATGGTACGTTTTAAGGTGTATTAAATACGATTTTAATCAAAACTTTGTTTTCACGCCCGTAATAACAGACTTTGAAAACCATACTTAAAAACCTCACGCAACAGTGCGCCATCTAGTGAGACAAAAACGATAGCCCTCATTAACTCTGAGTGCGGTGGTAATTAAACAATGACTTTTTAAAACGTAGGTTTATTTAATCAATGAACCTTAACGCTCTCCCAAATTTTGGAAATGGGACAAACGGCTTATAATTAGCAGTTAAAATTAAACGTAGTGTTACAAAAATATAAAAACGCTTATTTATATACTTGTTATACTGAAACGTTATTTATTATACAACTAAGAAATAAATGCATTGTTTTTCAAATGACGTCTTTCTTTTATTAATTGTATCCTGCTAACTTTGGTAACGTAGCTATGTAGATAAGGAAGAGATATACCTATTATAACCCTGTATTTCCCAAAGTATGAGTTGAGACCCACTGATGGGTCACGAGCAGATACTAAGTGGGCCGCAGGGTTTAGACCCACTGATGGGTCACGAGCAGATACTAAGTGGGCCGCAGGAGTTTCCTTTGCATAATGTTCAGGTTTGTATTTCAGAACATATATCAATAACCTTACCAACAAACAGTTGGCAAACCCCCGACTTTGTCACTTCAAAGTTCAATAGCTGAAAAACGGCTGAACCGATTTTGATGAAAAATGTCTAAGAACCATCGCTAGAAATACTGCTTCCAAAAAAACCGCGTTCAAATCGGTCCACCCGCTTAAGAGCTACGTGCCACAGACAGACAGACACACATAGCGGTCAAACTTATAACACCCCTCTTTTGCGTCGGGGGTTAAAAATACAAGGTGTTAATGCAGTGGGTGCAGTTCTAATGTGTTGTATTCTGGTTCATATCTGCTCGCATACTTGTTGAAAGTCAGAATGTAATGTCATAACTCTTTTTTTTTCTCGGAATCCAATAATCGTTCAGAATTGTTATAAAACAAACACAACCTAACCTACAGTTAAGATTGTTTTTTGGAATCTTTTTTGTATTTTTTATTTCGATTCCAAATTTTTACTTTTACCGTCATCCCGTAAACCTAAATTGAAAATACAACTGAAATAAAGATGCACAGAAAAAACAGAAAAATAAGACCATCACTGGGAATCGAACCCAGGTCCTCGGTAATTCGTACCACCGTAGGTATAGCACGCGGTACGGATTACCGAGGACCTGGGTTCGATTCCCAGTGATGGTCTTATTTTTCTGTTTTTTCTGTGCATCTTTATTTCAGTTTGTATTTTCAACTAACCTACAGTTTTATACAGTGCGTTGCCGGCATCCAGGTTTTTTTAAGGGAGGTTAAAGTACCATACTTCTGTAACTTAACCATGACATTAATTTAATTAATAAACTAAAATTATGATTTTTTTGAAGAACGCCGTGGTTGCCTAGTGGTTTGACCTATCGCCTCTTAAGCAGAGAGTCGTGGGTTCAAACCCGGCTCGCACCTCGGAGTTTTTCGAAATTCATGTGCGGAAATACATTTGAAATTTACCACGAGCTTTGTGGTGAAGAAAACATCGTGAGGAAACCTGCACAAACCTGCGAAGCAATTCAATGGCGCGTGTGAAGTTCCCAATCCGCACTGGGCCCGCGTGGGAACTATGGCCCAAGCCCTCTTGTTCTGAGAGGAGGCCTGTGCCCAGCTGTGGGACGTTTATAGGCTGGGATGATGATTTTTTTAACTTTTTAACAAAATTATAGTTGCAAGCAATGTACAGCAAAGTAAATTGACAAGAAGCAATAATTAAAGTATCTATCGGCTGTCATTTACACGACTTGTTTAATTTACTTTGCTGTACATTGCTGGCAATTATAATTTTGTTAGAAAGTTAAAAGTCTGAATTTTAGTTTATTAATTAAATTATTGCCATGGTTAGTTAACAAAAATACGTTACTTTAACCTCCCTTAAAAAGCATGACTGCCGGTTACACACTGTATAGGTGACCATTTAAAAAATTCAGCAAAATTTACAGTTTCATTGGGAATAAAATTATGACCATTAATAATTCGGACAAACGTTACGTGTACAGTATGACTTGCGAAAAGTATGCGAACTTTGGCGCGCCCGTCGTGCTTATTGCAGAATGTATTCTAATATCTCGAGTTATTAGTTAAAAAGGCACAGTCAAGGTCATACGAGTACATTATTGTCGTCGTTCATTCCAGGTCAATTTTTTTTTAAACAAAACATTATGTACAACAATTTACAGATCATACTGTCAGCAGCAGAGGTAGATCAGCAGTTGTGGTGTTCAAAATAATCAACAGTTTGTTATTATGTACCTTGGCAGTAAAGTCGTGTGTAGATCTTCTGCTGCTGATTGTATAGTTACTAACCGCACCTTGCTCAGTCATAATATAACGGCCCAGCCACTAATACTATGCGACCGGTGGCGCGGTGTGCCTGGCCCTATACTATGTAGTTAAAAATTCGGATTACGGGCAAAAAACTTTTCGCAAAGTATCACATCCCAAAATATTTGGATCAAATTATCATTTGGCAAAAAATCATTTGCTAAAACAACTAATCGCAATTTTACAGTTAGTAATATCTTTTTTGGCAAATTATTGTTTCGTAAATACAGTACATATTTCGTAAGTGCATTTAAAGAACACAATATAATTAACAATATAATGTATTTACAGTCGAACAAATTGAATCATGACCCAGGGTGGAACCTTACTATGATTTCCTTGACAAAAGTATGAGATATCAACATGACATTAGTAGCACAAAGGTTCCACCTTGGGTTATGATTCAATTTGTTCGACAATTTATATCTATAACTCTGTCTTACAACTGTCTTAAAATTAATTCAAAATATTTCAGCAGATGTCGAATTAGTTTAAGTGAAAAGTACTAGAAATATTTTTCAGGACTAATCTTATTCATACATTGGTCGAATAGAGTTAAAGTTAAAATGACCTTATCTGAAATCAAAACATTCGATTATAATCCTTACAAAAGGTAATTTGTGAACTGTGAACTTAACCTGAAAGCTGCTGAAGTATTCCGAATTAATATTTACACATCTTATTTACTTATCCGTCTACGGGAACTATTAGGTATCCGGTGGTCGAATATTTTTTGTCTTTCATCGAATGATTGTTTAGTATAATTTGAATTGGACAAAAAAACATCGATTTTTCATATTCAAATAAGTTTTCTGAAATGTTTTGAAATAATCCTAACCTAACCTATTCTAAATGAAAAGTTATACCCCTTATTCATAAAACTTAACAAGCTATGTTAACTAACAAATGCTTTGTCCCTTTCTAACAAATACAAATGTCGAAGTGACAGATAAGGACAAACGAATTTTAGCGGCATTTTAACTAAAATAGGTTTGATTGTCGTTTATGAATAAGGGGGATAGAATTTAACAGATTTTATCGAATACTTTCGCTTTCTGAAGAAAAAATATACCAAACGATCATTCGACCAAAGACCACATTAGGACAAAAAAAAATACGACGATCCCTAGGCAAAATTAATAATCTAGAATTAGATATGGCCAAGAGCTTTAGGTAACATTTTTGAACCAATGTTCTCAAGGGTTCCCTTAATCTACGTTTTCGATGTCGGTGTCAAAGTCTTCATCCAGAATTAGTTGGTCTGTATCTGAGAGCGTACCACTTCGCCGTAGTTGCTCATAGAAAGAGTACACTGCTACTAAACAGTATGCGTACATCACTGAAAAAAAAAGAAAAAAAAACATTAACAAAATACATACATTAAATAGGTACAGTCAAGTGCAAAAATAAGTATCTATTCGAACCACTCAAAAATATGTTACTACGGCCTTATTGCGTCGGAATAAGAGTCTGTGGTACTTATTTTTAACCCCCAACGCAAAAAGAGGGGTGTTATTGAAACTTTGAATAAGTTCAAATTTTTACACTTGACTGTACAATCATTAAAAGCGTACAGGGATATTTTTAATCCCTCCTGGATCATCATCATCATCCCAGCCTATTTACGTCCCACTGTTGGGCACAGGCCTCCTCTCAGAATGAGAGGGCTTGGGTCGTAGTTCCCAGGCGGGCCCAGTGCGGATTGGGACTTCATATGACGTCATACGACATAATTCAATAAGACATACGAAGATCTGTTCTTAAAAAAAAACTTGTTCTCATTGCGGAAATCGAACCAGGTCATTTTGAAAAAAAAAAAAAAACTTACATTATTTCTATTTATATCGACAGTGTAGTCATAAACAATAAATTTTACTATGAAACACGATATCTAGAATGAATAAAATGCATTGTTTTCAAATTCTTTAATAATGTAAGTCATCATCCCAGCCTATATACGTCCCACTGCTGGGCACAGGCCTCCTCTCAGAACAAGAGGGCTTGGGCTATAGTTCCCACGCGGGCCCAGTGCGGATTGGGAACTTCACACGCACCATTGAATTGCTTCGCAGGTGTGTGCAGGCTTCCTCACGATGTTTTCCTTCACCGTAAAGCTTGGTAAATTTCAAATATAATTTTGCACATGAATTTCGAAACACTCAGAGGTGCGGGCCGGGGTTTGCACCCACGAACCTCTGCTTGAGAGGCGATAGGTCAAACCACTAGTCTAGGCCACCATGACTTACTCCCTCCTGGATAGTCTTGAACATTTCAATATAGACATTACTACTGAGCCAAAACATAAAATTTGTCTGGGGATAATCAGTATTCAAAGACTTTTTTTTATATATTTAGGTACATAATGTCACGCTGCTGACAACCCAACTATTACAAACATCACACAAAATACTGACGCCGCATGTATTTACTTGTACTATACCGGGTGTGGCCTGTAATATGAGCAAATAACTAAAACATAGATCATACTCAAACTGAACAACATTAGTTCAGCGACTTTTAAAAATAATTGGTTTTTTTCTTTATTACACTTTTTTGAAGCCGTGGTGGTGGGTTTGAAACCTGCACAAACCTGCGAAGCAATTCAATAGTGCGTGTGAAGTTCCCAATCCGCACTGGGCCCGCGTGGGAACTATGGCCCAAGCCCTCTTGTTCTGAGAGGAGGCCTGTGCCTAGCAGTGGGACATATATAGGCTGAGATGATTACACTTTTAAGTTTATTCGAAGAAGCAATGTAAAGCCAAATGCTTGATGTTTGTAGCGTAACAGGCGACGTCAGTTGGGTTCTAGGATGGCGTACATTGATAGCAGTATTTAATTTGTATGAAAAAAGGAAAATTCAAAGACTCCATTATTTTTAAAAGTCGTTGAACTAATGTTGTTCAGTTTGACGAGGACGATCTGTGTTTTAATTTTTTGCTCGTATTACAGGCCACACCTGGTATAACACTATAAGTACGTACGACATTGGTTTGTCTGGCAACGGAGTATGCTCGGGTGTTGGTTTGCTAACTGGGAGGGAGTTTGAAATGCGTCAGAGTCATGTTTGGCAGGAGAAAAGCAACGTAACTACTCGGACTAGTTCGTTTAGAAAATCACATTCTCTTGACATTTAGGCTTCGTTTGTTCTTTAATTTCATCATTATTATCCCAGCCTATATACTTCCCACTGCTGGGCACAGGTTTCTTCTCAGGATCATCGTCATCATCATTAGGTGAAAGACGTTCACTGCTGTACAAAGGCCTCCTCCTTAGAATGCCACAATAAAGGTCAAATCGCCACTTGCATTGATCGGTTTCCCGCAACTCTCACGATATCGTCAGTCCACCTAGTGGAAGGCCTGCCAGTGCTTCATCTTTTGGGTTCGTGATCACCACTTAAGGACTTTTCTTCTCCAACGGTTATTTGTTCTTCGAGCAATTTAGCCTGCCCATAGCCAATTGAACTTTAATATTTTGCGAGCTAGTTATGTCGACGACTTAGTTGATGAGAGAGTTTCAATTTACTTACTGGAGAACATGAAAGTAACCAAGGACAGAGGCCACATCTTCTGCACCAGCTCCAGGATAGCACTGAGTACGAGTAGAAGAGTGACAATAAATCCGACGAAGAAGTAGAACATCACGCAGGTGGCTTTGTTCTGAAAGTAATCAAAAGATTTTGTTGAAAATTTAATTTTTTTGGTAACTGTACATTTTGTTGTAAGTACTTGAACTCGAAAGACCTTTAAGCAAAATAAGTTAATTATTATTAAGAGCTGATTAGTATTTGAGCCATGACCATTTGATATGGTGTAAACGTTCTTATTGCGATTGAGATACAACTTTTTCCCGACGAAAATACATAATAATACATATATCTGTGCATAGTACCTACGACTACGGTATTGTTCGTTTCTTTACCTATTCACAGAACACCTACTAATAGTAAATAGGTACTAGTAGGTACAATGGTTTTGTTGATGAATAGCTCAGCTACAGATAATATTACGCAATGATTGCTCATGTTACTAAATGCTTGCCTTGTAGGGAAATAAAATAGATTAAGGTGTTTGTTTTAAACTGAATAAGCTTTTTCAAATGAACTGACAGGAATTTAACCTACATCTTTGGCTTGACAACTACATAACCCTCATTCAACACATACATTGATAGCTTGTACACGCGAATAGTTGCCACTATCTATGTCTTAAAAATCTTAGACCTACCCCCTGTGCCATCACTCATTAACCAATTTTATATGAAGGATATCTGAGATGCT
Source organism: Choristoneura fumiferana (assembly GCF_025370935.1). Classification (NCBI taxonomy): domain Eukaryota; kingdom Metazoa; phylum Arthropoda; class Insecta; order Lepidoptera; family Tortricidae; genus Choristoneura; species Choristoneura fumiferana. Next base: position 3,468,496 of record NC_133478.1, read on the forward strand.
GTCACTGTTTCTCTTGCCCGAATAAACAGAGATGGCATTATAGTTATCTGTTACATAAAATAAGCGATGAGAAAGGGCCTTAATTGAGCATAAGTTGTGCAAATTAAAAAAAGAAATAAATGAATTGATTCGATTCAACTGCTGGATTTAATCAACCGCTAGTGTAGTATGGCACGAAAGTGGTAACCAAAATCATATATTACTCTCTTGCTCACATCATCATCATCATCCAGAAGACTTCCATTGCTGAACAAAGGCCTTAAAACGCCACAATGAACGACAACTCGCCACTTGCATCCACCGGTTTCCCGAAACTCTCACGATGTCGTCAGGTCCACCTGGTGGTGGGAGGTCTGCCAACGCTTCATCTTCCGGTTCGTGGTCGCCATTGCATTCGAGGACTTCTCTCCTCCAACAGTTATCTGTTCTTCGAGCGATGTGGCCCGCCCAATGCCACTTCAATCTGTCTGTGGCACCATAGTTTTCAAACGGACGAATAGTATTTTTATACGAAAGCGAGTTTTATTGTGGTAGTTCTTAGTTGTTTGATAAAAATGATTCACCGTTTTTTTGAGTAGCCCAATAAACATTGAAATGACAAGGGGGGGGGGGGGGGTTAAAAACAATATGTACAATGGCTCTTTATTGAACACCAACACATAGTACCGTCAACGTCAGAAATAAGTGATCACTTTTGTACCTTGTCACTATAACGTCATATTTGAAAAGTCATACGAAATTGTTTAACAACCTAACGACTGAAAGCGACAAGGTACAGAAATGATTACTTATTTATGACGTTGACTGTACCTAAGCAGTGCAGAAAACACGTTACAGGTAAACATATAGAGGTTTTCCAAGTTAAGCAATAGGCGGTCTTATTGCTTGAGAGCGATCTCTTCCAGACAACTTTCATAATAGACAGAAGTAAGGATTTTAGGGTAATATCAAGAATACATAAAACCAACCATATACAATACACATATATAAGTACACAATAAAACTAAATAGATAGATACAAAGCAAGATAAAAAACTAACAATATACAATATATTCCGTATACAATATTTAAATATACGGAAGATGAGTGATAGAGTGCTTCCTTAGCATAGATTTAAAGATAGGCAAGGACTTCGTCCGCCTTACGTCTATCGGCAATCGGCAGGGAGTTCCACAACCGAGTGACCTGGACTTTATATAATCGTATTTGCAAGCTTTTATTTAGTTTCACCTGTCCCGTTGTCTGTCTGTCTGTCTGTAATCAAATTTTGCAAGTTAAATTCGACAAACTTCCAGCAGTTGGATTCATTTAAAATTTGGTATAAGTAAATTGCGTGACAGTACAATAATCTGGTAGTCACATCCTGGCAGTCCGGCCAAGATCGTCCCCGCATGACGGAGCTCTTCTACAGTTAATGATATCGAATTGAAATTTGGTTTGCAAATATAGTTAGTAGTTGCAGGTGGTAGGACCTTGTGCAAGGTCCGCCCGGATTGCTACCACCATCTTGCTCGCTAATCCTGCCGTGAAGCAGCAGTGCTTGCACTGTTGTGTTTCGGCGTGGAGAGTAAGACAGCCGGTGAAATTACTAGCACTTGAGGTATCCCATCTCAGCCCTCTAGGTTGGCAACGCATCTGCAAAACCCCTGGTGTTGTAGATGTTTATGGGCGGTGGTGATCTCTTACCATCTGGAGACCCACTTGCTCGTTTGCCATCCAGTCGAATAAAAAAAAAATATATATATAGTTTGGGTGGTAATGCAAGTACAGTCAACAAAACGTACAGTCGGTAGAAAAAGCTTTTAAAAATGAAATTTTTACTTACCAAAAACTTTTAAAACAGAAAATTACTTTATTTTCAGTAGCGATTTTGTAATGGGAAACCTACCTTCCTTATTCCGTAGACAAGCATCAGCGATGCCGTCATCCACAGCACGCCCATTATAAGGATGATAACGAGGATAATGTGTATAACCGGCTTTTTTAGATCCAAGCCGAGGATATGGTGGGTCCTGTTTGAACCAGGTGGACCATGCAAGACTGGTGAGATCCTCGTTCCTTCTTCTTCTACTATAATGTAGTAGCATGATGTGACCGTAAGAAAGGTAGAGCAGAGCTGAAAACAAGAGACATCAGATTATTCTAAGTAATTTTGTAATGCTTTAAGCTTATTATTATTATTATTTTTTTTATTTGACTGGATGGCAAACGAGCAAATGGGTCTCCTGATGGTAAGAGATCACCACCGCCCATAAACATCTGCAACACCAGGGGTATTGCAGACGCGTTGCCAACCTAGAGGCCTAAGATGGGATACCTCACGTGCCAGTAATTTCACCGGCTGTCTTACTCTCCACGCCGAAACACAACAGTGCAAGCACTGCTGCTTCACGGCAGGATTAGCGAGCAAGATGGTGGTAGCAATCCGGGCGGACCTTGCACAAGGTCCTACCACCTGCACCTTTCGTGATTTTCACTCATAACTGGACGACCGGATGGCCAAGTGGTTCGAGTCGAGAGCCTGGCTACGAAGCTTAAGGTCCCGGGTTCGATTTGGTGTTCGTGACAGTTGGGCCTGTGAGACATTTGTACTATGTGGACGTGGAGGACGGGTTCTACATGCTAATATATTATACTCTGCTGTTACCCGTTTCTCCGTCCGCGTAGAATTCGTTTATATCCCTATCCCGGGATAAAAAACTATCCTATGTCCTTCCTCGTAACTCAAAATATCTGTGTACCGAATTTCATCTAAAGCGGTTTTAATGTTATGGAGTAACAAACAATAGTACACTGTGTCTTAAGGGCGGTAAATAAGGAATTACGAACGAGAGTCTATTAGAAGCCCGAAGTCGAAGATTGAGGGCATTAATGAGTCGATGTTCGTAATTCTAGTACCGCCCGTGCGACATACAATGTTTTTCAAATTGTATATTTGTAAAAGAAAAACAAATATTTTTTCAAAAATTGCCGATACCGCTGACTGCGCTCTTGGCCGAACAGTGAGCAAAAAAACGCTTCCAACGCAATCCGCGAAATGTCTCTATAACAATGAGCGCGTGCACGAAGCGGCAACATCGGTTGTCGATTGCGTAAAATCTGACAGTTGAATCGTTTATAGGGAGAAAAATTTATCAGAAAAAAAATACCGAACCGCCCATACTTCGGTATTTTTAACCGACTTCAAAATAGGAGGAGGTTCTCCAATGTTTGTATTTTTTTTATGTATGTTCACCGATTACTCAGTCAATTGTGGACCGATTTTTTAAACTCTCTTGTCCGGGTGAGCGGTTAGGACCTGGGTTCGATTCCCAGTGATGGTCTTATTTTTCTGGTTTTTCTGTGCATCTATCTATATTTCAGTTTGTATTTTCAATTTAGGTTTTACGGGATGACCGTAAAAGTAAAAATTTGGAATTGAAATAAAAAATACAAAAAGATTCCAAAAAACCAATCTTAATTTTTTTTTAATCGAAAGGGTATTCTTCTGAGGTGGTCCCATTGTCACCAAGTCAAGATCTGATGATGGGATCCTAGGGAAATTGAGAGCAAACCTCAAATTTTATAGGCACACCTATGGCGATTTTGGCATTTTTAGCATTAAGATGAGCATTTACATTCAGAAAGTATCATTTAATAACCTGGACCTGATGAAGAAGACCGTGATGACCAATGGAACTCATAAAAGCTAAGTAATGCTCGCTCGCCTATAAACGATCATGATTAATATACCTAGATAAGCGACTAAGAAGAAGCTTTAAGTTAATGATTCTTTCGAACTGATCTGATGCTGAAGCCAGAAGGTAGGCAACGGAACTCTGTTATAAAACAAAGCAACAAAGTCGTGTTTGGGCTTAATAGAATCGTTGTCAGATGTACTTTGGCTACGAATCACTAAAAAGTGAGAAATAAAGAAAATTTTAATAAAAAAGTAAAACCGACTCCAAAAAAAGTAAAAAAAAATAACGAAAAATGGAACCGAGACAACCTAGAAAAATATTTTCAGGGGTTTCGTAGTCGGTTCCATTTTTCGTTATTTTTTTTATTTTTTGGAGTCGGTTTTTGTTATACCGAACACCGAACACAGTGCTAAAATACCGAACGGTTCGGTAAAATACCGTGCGCCTGGCAAGCCTGTCTCAGACTCATTTTGAGTCGCTGCGTGGCACAAACCAGACTTTTGTATAAAATCCGAATGCAGCAGAAATTACGGCGAACGAATCAATCTCTCTAAATCAAATCAGGCAATGTTGGGGCCAGAGGGCAAAGTTGAAGCAGTTTACGGTACGTGTTGTGCTACACATTTTGTGCATTTTAGGACATTTGAAGCAAAATGATTCAACTTATAGAATTGCAGAAACGCTGTATGTATTAGCATTTGTGATTATAACTATTTATAGGTACTTCTTGCCTGCACACTGCATATTAAAAGGAAAATATAGGACTTAATTTTGTTTTGACATATTTTCCTATAAACAGCTGTAGACTATTACGTAGGTACTCGTAACGTAATACGGCAAATAGGAAGGTATTTTTAGATTTTTTTCATTGTAATTAATGTTCCAATTAGCCTAGTATGGCGAGGTAGCCCATTGGTTTTACCTAAGGCCTCCAAAGTAGAGGGTCGTAAGTGTTAAGGTCTGCTCGTATCTACTTCGTGCTCAATCGTTTCATCCTCACCGCCTTGATGGTAGGCAATCTAACACCGTCTGCTTTAAGCGAAACTTTTTTCCACCGCACGACTAAAAAATTCCTGGGACAGTATTCTCGGAGCAGGACAACTTAGGGATCTTTAACTAACGAGGCTGTCAGTCCCTCAAAGGGTTGGCAACGCACCTATGCTCATGTTGCGGGTGTCCATAGGAGGCGGTGATTGCTTCCCATCAGGTGCCCCGTATGCTCGTTTTCCCCCTCTTATATAAAAAAAACCTAGGTAGAAAAATATAACCCTCCTTTTTTACGACGGTCCTGCTTCAGTTCAAGTGGATAGAGTTGTCAAATCAAAGTTGAAATTTATGAACTTTTTCTGTTTAAAGAAAAAAAGGGGTTTTGTTTTGTGGTTCTTTACGTAAGTACCTACGAGCAAGTTATTTATTGAAATGATATCCAGATGCTGCGCCAGCGCAACGTGTTTGGGTTTGAGTTTCGCGTTTCGGACAAAAGAGTAACAACGTTGTTAAACTCTTGTCGAATTGTGTAAGTAACATAAAAACTTTTACATTTGGGTGAACGTAATTTGGCACACTGGCCATCAAAAATGCCATACCACAAAATAAGTCATAGTACAATATGGTAGATAACTGAATTGACTTTTTGATTGATTGATTGACTTGAAGACAGATGAAACTAAGGCACTTGTCCCACCGCCGACGATGAGCGAGAAGCGAGTAGAGCGAGTAACTAGAAACGTGTGGGTGAGCAACGAGAAGCGAGTGTAGTTTTGTCGCTGGCTGTAAGCGAGTGTTAGAGTGCGACGGGCGATTACTCGCTCCACTCGACTCGTTCGTGCGGGGCGGCCGCCAAGCTGACATCGCTGAGCGAGTATCTATAGTTCAGCAAGTTTTATAGCTCTTGTCGCTGCGACAAAAGATGTAAGAGCGAGTTCTCGCCGACAGTGTGAACAGCCAGCGATCAACTATTAATATATGTGTCTCTTTTACTCACACAGGATCTTATATCTTTTGTTCGTTTCTTGAGCAAGAAAATAGGCGATAGCCAATCGTTTCCTCGCTGGCGGTGAGACAACTGCCTAAGACAATTTAACCGAAGTCATGATCTTGACAAGCTCATATGGTACCAAGATGAATGATTATAATAAAATAAACAATATCTTGTTTGATGTAAACATTTTTTTTTTCAGTGCTGGCAACAGGCTAGTACATAGGTACTAAGTAAACTTAAGTAAATGACGACCGCGATGTGTTTTTTGGAAATTCCTATGGGAATAAAGCATTGTCATGGTATCCTAGTGGTATTATGGTCTCTCAAGCGAAGGACCGCGGGTTCCAACCCGAGCTTGCTCTCTTGAGTTGTGTGGGAATTCATGTACGAAATTACAGTTTTATTTCGTGGCACGAACAATACAACAAATGTGGCACAGAAAATACAATTAAACAATAGAATTAAGATTGTTTTTTTTTTTTGGAATCTTTTTGTATTTTTTATTTCAATTCCAAATTTTTACTTTTACGGTCATCCCGTAAAACCGAAATTGAAAATTGAATCAGTGGTGTAGCGGTATAGCACGCGGTACGGATTACCGAGGACCTGGGTTCGATTCCCAGTGATGGTCTTATTTTTCTGTTTTTTCTGTGCATCTATATTTCAGTTTGTATTTTAAATTTTTTTAAACAATAGAACTTAAATTGAAAATACAAACTGAAATATAGATGCACAGAAAAACCAGAAAAATAAGACCAGCACTGGGAATCAAACCCAGGTCCTCGGCATTCCGTGCCACGTGCTATACCGCTACACCACAGCTTGTCACAAGCAGTGCTGTAGCGGTATAGCACTTTAGCAATTTAGGTTTTACGGGATGACCGTAAAAGTAAAAATTTGGAATTGAAATAATAAATACAAAAAGATTCCAAAAAACCAATCTTAATAGAACTTAAGTAGTACAACTAATACAACTTAGTACCTACCTACATTCACTCTACTGAGTATATCTACATATACTCAATTAGAACTTAGAAGGACTTAAGCTGCGCGTCCACTGAATCGGAATATGAGCGTACGCTACGCACCGTACGGAGCGGACGGATTTGTAGCTTTGTACTAGTGGAAGCGCTACGAGTATGTAGGTGCAGCGTGCGTGCCACAGGTAAGCGGCGGTACGCTTACTCGATGAAGTAGGTAATCCTCCATTAGTAAGATTTTTTTTCCTGCTATCATTTTTACATTCCAGAATTGAGCAATACGGCATAATTACTGAAAAACAAGCAATGTCGCGACACTACTAAACGTGACCATACTCTACGCAATATTGAACACGACTGTCATGCAGTAAGCGTACCGCCGCTTACTTGTGGCACGCACGCTGCACCTACATAACACTTCCACTTGTTTTTATTCTTTCATAGATTTCTATGGCGCAGAAATGCTGATCCAGTGCACGCAGTAGGTACCATACAAATCTATACAAAGCAAAAAGCCGTCCGCTCCGTACGGCTCGATTCCAATGCAGTGGACGCGTAGCTTTAGAGTGAATGCATCTCGTATATTATCATCTTATATGTGTCGGCGGCCGATCGTTAAATCCGCCAGATTACGAAATTCCTAATCATATAATTTTCATTCATTTCATTTCATTCGCTTCGCTCGCTCGGCTCGTGCGTTGTGATCACAATTCATACTAACCACTCCTCGTTTCACTTGTCGTACCTAAATTTTGTTTTTTTCGGCATATCACATGATATCACGATGTGCCCGGCATAGAGCTGGGAATACCGACGAACGCTTAGCTCTAATCGATCTGCCGTACCTATTGTTTCTCAGGCACATCGGGATATGCCTGGCCAACTTTTGAGGCATATAATGAAATGGCGCCATTTCACGATATGCCTAGGAATTTAGTGATCTGGCGGATTTTACGATCGGCCGCCGACATATGCACGAGTGTGCGACATTCCTTTACGCGTGCAGCCGCGGGAAAGGACTAGTTATTTATATGAAGGCCAAATCTGACTTCTTAGAAATTCGATCGTCGCTGCTGCACCAGCATTTCGTGTCCTATTTCACTAACAATTGAATATAAACTTCATAAGCTTTTATTTAACTTGCAAAATATCCGTTTGTTGTACAGTCGAACAATTTGATTCCCGACCCACCATAGAACTCACAGTAAGTGTCATAACGAATTTTTGCTTTTCACTATCACTTGACGATATTGTGAGAATAATAAAATTTTAATCGTTTATGATTTACGCTCCACAACAATTTCAAAGTGTTTACCAGACACAGATATAACAAAATCGCATCGGCAAAATGGTCCATACACAAACTGGAATAAATAGAATGGCGCCACCTTCTATGCGGAAAAAGCATAGAACTAAGACCACGTAGACTAAGAACGTCACATTTTTGTCATGAAAATGGTCCACACACAATCTTATTATAAAATAAGCAAAAACCAAAAACATAACAAACAAAACATAAGCATAAGCCAAAAACTAAGCAAGTACAGGCTGTTTGAGTTTATCGAAGTCACTAAATAATAAATATTTTCACAGCAATTGACATTTTTATTACTGACGTATCCTTGCGAGACGGCGAAATCGTATCAGTACAGTGAGATGCGAAAATGTACTTCCAAATAAACATTAGGGTTCAAGTGAAGTAATAACATCCTGCGGCAAGCATCTGCATAACAAATAACCGCTTTGTTTGCAATTATGAACTGGCACTGGACCCACATGGGAATATGGGAACATAAACATGTTCTCACTTTTTAGGATTCCGTAGTCACGAAATTCTAATCCAAAATCGAATATCTGAGGCTCGTGCCGCACCATGAGAGATCAGCTGCTGCAACTTGCTGATGGGCAAAATACAGGGAAAATGTGGAAGGTGGAAGAAATTTCAAATTTGGAGTTGAAATAAAAAATACAAAAAGACTCCAAAAAACCAATCATAATTTGATTGCTTAGTAGCGACATCTCTTGTCTGGGTGAGCGGTTAGTTCCGAAGGAATGTGACGTCTCTCGATGAGAGCGAAACATAGATGTCGCTAGTGCTACTGCTTAAGTAGCGTAGTAGAAAAAAGCAACCTGAGATATGTGTGCATAGGAAAAATTCGTGTCTAGATTCATGTCCTGCGGTTGTGTAGGGATTATAGCACGCAGCACGGATTCGATTCCCAGTGCTGGTCTCTTTTTCTGGTTTTTCTGTGCATCCATGTCTCAGTTTGTATTTTCGATATGGTTTCACGGGATACCCGTAAAAGTAACAAATTTGGAGTTGAAATAAAAAATAAAAAAAAAATACAAAAAGACTCCAAAAAAACAATCATAAGGTGGAAGAAATCTTGGCTTTCCAGTAGGTCTGCGGCACTGGCATGGTGGTAGGCGTAAAGTGGGGGTGATTTTTATTTTCTCATCCAACCCTATAGTGTGGGGTATCGTTGGATAGGTCTTCTAAAACCATTGGGGGACTGCTAAGACATTTTTTCTATTCAGTGATCTGTTTGCGAAATATTCAATTTTAAAGTGCAAATTTTCATTGAAATCAAGCGTCCCCCCCTCTAAAATCTAATCTGTTGGGTGGAAAATTTAGAAAAAATTCAGAATGGTAAGTAAATATATCAAATTTACAAGGAAAATTATAGCGGCTAAGATTGCTTGAGAATCATTTGTAGTTTAAGAGTAAATAAGAGCCCAAGGTATAAAATATACCTAAACTTGGAAGATTCAGTACACAATACGAAATCCTTAGAAAAATATTATTTGTTTTTTTCGTAATGGCTACGGAACCCTATCCTGGGCGTATACGACACGCTCTTGGCCGGTTTTTCTTTTTAGTTTTTTTTTTGGGCAGTTGGTTTTTATTTACAAAAGTGAAGCCAAAGCTCACTTTTCACTTGAAGATCCGAAAATATTTAGGGGCTGGATTAGTGTTAACTGACGGTTAAATGTGATGCCGTCTATTCGAACAAAATAAATAGAGACGGCGTCACATTTAACCGTCAGTTAACACTAATCAATGGATGGTGAAACAGCCCTTACTCTACGAAACTAATATGTGGATAGGTATGTAGAGGTATATTGAAAATACCTAGGTATTCAAAAATATCTCAAGAACATTATCGTTAGTCGTGTTAAATGTTTAACGATAACGACAGTGCCAAATTTGTTATTAATAAATTAATAATTATCCAGCTGAACTAACTGTTTCCAATATTTTCAAATAACAGGAAAAGGATAAAGTAAATTGATATTATTCAGCACACTAGTCACTATTAGTATTAATCAGCTGGTGGAAGAGCTTAGCAGCATGCATGTCGAATGCCATATTGATGGTACCTGTGTCAATAATATAAGTTATGCTGACGACATGGTGCTGTTGGGTCCTTCGATCAGCTCAATAAGCAAGCTTGTAGCGGTGTGTGATCGGTACGCTGAAAAGACGGGTCTTAAATACAAGCTTGTTTTCAAAGCGACTGCTAAATACATGCCGTCTAATGTACCGTCTGTTGTGCTTTCTGGTGTGCCTTTGAAGGTGGTGCAGGAGTTCAAATACCTGGCTCACATTATTGCGGATGATTTAAAGGATGATCACGATATAGAAAGGGAGCGCAGGGCGTTGGCGGTACGAAGTGCTGACTCGTAGGTTTAGTAGATGTTCAAATGACGTGAAAATTACGCTGTTCAAAGCGTATTGCACGTCATTTTATTCGAGTGGTTTGTGGTTTCAGCACACAAAACGGGCCTACAACGTCCTGCGGGTGCAGTACAACAACGTGGAAACGGCTGAACTGATTTTGATAAAACATGTCTAAGAACCATCGCTAGATAACCTGCTTTCAAATAAAAAAAACGAATTCAAATCGGTCCACCCGTTTAAGAGCTACGGTGCCACAGACAGACACACATAGCGGTCGAACTTATAACACCCCTCTTTTTGCGTCGGGGTTTAAAACTACTATTTCACGCCGGTATTCTGTGGGGTAATCCGGGCAGCCAGCAATTAGTGGTTACAGTAAGGCTCTACCACATGTAAAATTTGGGGTACTTTGTTACCCTTACCCTTTGCGCAACTTCGGCGAGGGGGAAAACCTACGATAGTCAATATCGTCATAGCCATTAAAACAATAAAACCTTAAAATTATTTTAGCAATGATTTCTGATTTGGTGTTTTTTTTTTGTTTATGACAACAATGGGAAATCGGTTGTTGTATTTATGTAGGTACTTAGTTTTTACAGTTTTTCGAATGAACGAATTAATAATGAATAATAATTATTATGCGTGGCAAGTTTTAGTTCAATATAAGTTCAATATACTTTAGTAGAAGTAAGGAAAATTTAAAATTAATTCAGTATGTTTGTTACTATAATTATTATTAGTCACCTAAAATTCCGGTAATTCCTACGAAATAAAAACAAGAAGAAATGCTTATATACTCACAAAAGTAACTAAGCCCAGCACCAAACATCCTTTATGCGGTTTAAATACGAAACAACATTCACCGTCACCCATTTTCACTTAACGTTTTTCAGTACAATTTTGAATTATAATTCACACGTTTATCCTGAAGGCGCAACTATTTGTTATTATGGTATGGTTAGCTCAGCCACTAAGGCTATCCCCTCTCCTTGCTCATTCGGGCATTCTCAGTTCAAGCGGCAAAGAAACAATCAATCGCGTGCCGTAGAGATGAGCTAATGAAAAAAAATCGATAAATATCGTATCGATAGTTAAAATATATCGATATAGGTATGTAGAGTAAAAGTATCGATATTTTAGATTTATCGATATTTTTACCACAAAACGCGATTACCTAAAGTAGTCTCAAAATATTCGAGTAAAACAAACATAATAATATCGTCACTACTTTAATATTTACGTCAACAAAATCGACCCTTCAAATAATGCGCATAAAGTTCACTCGGAAAAACTATCAATTTAAGGTACGAGCTTTTTAGGGTTCCGTACCCGCTGTCTGTCTGTCTGTCTGTCCGTCTGTCACAGGGCTCTATCTCTTAAGCCGTAAAAGTTAGACACTTGAAATTTTCACAGATTATGTATTACTGTGCCCGCTATAACAACAAATACTAAAAATAAAGTGTAAAGTTACAAATTAAAGGGGGTCGTCATACAAGAAACGTGTTTTTTTTCAGCGTTTTTTGGTTGCAAGACGTTTTTAGCCGTTGCTAAGGCGACCGAGTCGCCTAGCAACGACTAGCTATTTCGGTTATTTACCATTTAAGTTTGCGATTTTAATGATGTTTTATAAAAGCTTCGATAATATTGTTGAAATCTATTTTAAGGATTACAACACTAAGATTTATTTTAATTATTTGTATGTGGCAACACTCTTCTTGACTTCCATAATACACGCAGTAGCACGACGAGTTTGTTTTTTAATTATTTTAATATGAAAACCGCAGTCATTTGTCACTGCTTAACAGTGATTTGTTCAAATATAATATAGTGACTGTCTGATTGTGTGGTTTATTCGTTTTTGTGCAAAATTAATAAAGCAATTTATGAACCACAAACCTCAATGAAGCCAGCAACTTTGATAAAGCGCTCGCCAAATCCACACCGTATAATCACTATGTTTACCTATTGTTTTTTACACTAAAAAAAATCATACTATGTATTTAACACTATTTACAAGGTTTATAATACAGTTTAGAATTTATTCACACTAGTCGAGTTTCTTATTATTAATATTACACAACATACGAAGTCCACTGAATTTCCCGCGAATGAACCAAACTGACAGCTATTTTTTTTTCTGCTGCTGCGCATGGCAAGAGTCTGAAGCGCTATTCAGCCTCCGAGAGGGCGACAGCCAAAGAGGATGAGAATTAAAAAATTGTTTTTATTCAAAATACTTGCACCTAGTGCCTTACATTTTGGTGATATGTTTTTGTTAACTTGCAATGTAATGTAACTAGTTATGTTTGTTCGGGTGGAATTAATATTTTAACTTAAATTTGAAGTGGATATCTTCAACCGATTGAGCTGAAATTTTGCATGCATGTATAAATCCGATGACAATGCAATTTTATTATGACGTAGAGCTGATCTGATGATGAAGTTAGATGTTGGCCATAGGAACTCTGTAATAAAACGACATGACTGCATCGATTTTGGTCTCATTTGATTCGTCTTGACGACTACCTACTTTGGTAACCAGGGGCAAAAAGTACCGCCAGCAAAAATGCTTGTATTAGAATTTTTTCCAAAAAACTATTCCTGAAAGAGGAGTTGCGGAGGTGCGGAACCCTTCATGCGCGAGTCGCTCGCACTCGCACTTGACCGATTTTTTAAAAGTAGAGACGATATGTTTAGTAGGTAACAAAGTTTAGCTTAATTAGCTTTATATTATATCAGTCACAATTTTCCGATTATCACAATTTTGATAAAAAAAATAATAATATAAAATGGAACAAAGCTCTTATAAAAATATCAAATTTGATATTCAGAAATAAATATCAAATATCTAATACGTGATAGGTGTGATTTTTGTCACAATGTCGCGATGAAATTTCAAAACGTCGAGCCTGAGAGCCAGCAAAGTTGCGGACGATAGGTGGCGCTGATGCCGTGCACAGAGCCAATACCTCCAGGGCTACTACGAAACTCGAAACTCGAAGTTCATATCGTACCGTCCCTCTCGCTCTTGTATTAAACAGTATAAGTGTCAGAGGGACCGCACGACACGAACTTCGAGTTTCGTAGTAGGCCTCCCTGCTGCGCAGTGAGCGAAATACTGAGCGGCGGAGCAGTGGGGGCCGCGGGAGGGGGCGTAGGAGCGCGCGCGCGGCCGTCACGCCATTGGCTTGTTAGTTGACAGATGCGCAAACGTATCCCCTCCACTAGCCACCCAGCCAGAGCTCTTTTTACGTGCGTTGATTTGTATGTATGTTCGGGAACAGTAATCTACAATTCGGAATGTACGCTGATGTACGCGCAATAATGTACGACATGATAATCCGAAGCATTATTGCTTCCGATTATCATGCATGCCGTACATTATTATGGTCGCGCATTATCAGGGCGTACAAAATATTGCGCGTGCTGTAATGTACGTAGTGATAATGTACGACGTGATAATCTGAATCCAATCGATTCGAATGAATAGATATTTTTCGCCGCAGCTCGAGCGAGCGCAGCGAGCCTGATAGATATAGTCGGAGCAGATCTGAGCCAGCCGGGTTGAAGGGCGAGTCGTTAGGTATTTTTTTTGTTTCAATCACGGAAATCGTAATCTCTATTGCTAATGACGTAAGATTAAAGATGCCAACTATTGGTACAGTGTCGAGTACTCGCACGCTTACCTTACATCTGAAGCTGGAAAACATTTTGAAAAGAACTGCTATAATTTGCTTCTTAGGCGTACAATATTAGTTTTCTTAAAATTACGAAGAGTTTATTTACTAACTTAAATTAAATACCGTAAAATCATGTTCTAAGAATACATTTAATCATAAAATACACTAAGTATCTTTCAAAATTTTCCTCCTCCTCCTTAGTACAAGCAAGTGGTCCTTCGCGACGTTCTGATGACGAGCTTTAACTGGGATGCTACTACGAAATTCATAAATCGAAGTTTGTATCATAGGTTTGGGGGCTCTGTAGGTACATTGCGTCTGTTGTTAGGTATCCATTGCGCAGCGTGCGTCTCGGCTACGTAACGAACAGAGTACACGTTCAACGAGTCGCCGGTCGCGCGGAGTCTACGTGGTAGTAGTCTAATAAACATTCCAATAATTCAAGTGGACAGAGTGCCATTGTTTAGTTTCGTGCCCTTAAATATTGTACTTAAGTGTAAACATCTGAGTAATATTTGACAGCTCGTTTTTTTTCCACGAATGCCCAAAGAAGGGTGTATTTTTTTTCAGGATTCATGCAATTAATAACTCTTAACCAAAACAAAGTAACATCTATAAAAACTTTGAATTTGATGACATAAATATGTATAGACTATAATCCCGCTAATATTATAAATGCGAAAGTTTATAAGTCTGTTTGTATGTTACCTTATCACGTCTAAACCGCTGAACCGACTTAGATAAAATTCGATATACAGATAGTTTGAGTCCCGGGGGATAGTTTTCATTGCGAAAAATTCCCGGGGGATAGCGATAGACGCATTCTACGCGGACGGAGTCTCGGGCAACAGCTAGTGTAGAATAAATGCATGATTCTAGTTTAATAATAATTTAACAAAATTTATGTAAAGGCGACGTGATTACTCCATCGCTTGCAGGACTGTACAGTGAAATACTTAAATATAATAAAATCAGGTTTTGTAAAAAATTACATTTATAATACAAGTTTTTTTGCTGATTGTACTTTTTGTTGACTGTAGGTACTTCCATTGTCATCCAAACTACATTTCCGTATCAAATTTAAAGTCGATGCTGTAAACCGTTGAGGAGTTCCCTCCTGCGGAGACGATCCTGGCCAGACCACCAGAATGTCACAACCAGATTATTGTATATTCACCAGATTTACATAAGCATGGCAAAATTCAAGTCAATCCCAGCACTGGAAATGGGTTAAATTTTTAAATAAATAAATAAACAAACAGGGAAAGTTAAATAAAAGCTTCTAAAAATATATTAGTCTCGTAGGTATTGTTTTTTTTACTAACTCTTTCCCTCTCTCGCTCTCTCTTTCTCTCTCTCTACCTCTTTATTCTTACTTTTGTAAAACCATGAACTTTAAACATTTATAATTTCAGGAAAGTTAATACAGGTGTTTATTTTTACCATCGGTGGGTTTGCTTCCCGGTTTAAACAGGTATTTTTTATTTTAATGCACTTTGAATTGTTTTAAAAATCGAAACGGAGACTTTTTTCACCAACATTTTCAATCTACAATAATTAAGTTATTTTCCCTAAATGCGGCGGAGCCATGGGGCACCCTGTATTATTATAAATTAGATCGTTGTTTTAAGTGTTTTGTCTACGCGTTCCACGAAATTAGGTACTTATATACTGCGCACCGGTGCCAAAAAAAACTATGTCAATATTCATAATATGTACCGTAAAACCGTATAACTTTGCCCAGGCCGTCACTTTGAACATAACCGAAATAAAAACGAAAACGGGCAAACGCACACTTTTGTTATAATTTGTGGTGGAAAGTTAAGTATATACACCGAGTTACGACAGGCCTGTATCAGTCTTCAGTCACTCGTCAGGCGTCTTCAAAGAGGGGTGTGTTTTTCAGTCGGCCAAAAAGGTCGCCAAAACTTCTGACGTAAATTGGTATAGGACGTCTTAAGAGTTGTGTGCTTTTAACTGTTATAACTTTTTAGCAAGAAACCGCGAATTACAAATGCTAATCTCTGTGTCTCTATTCAATTCAGATTTTTGACGATGGGCAATGTCATATCCCAAGTTCGGGAGCATTGTTCACGACTTTTCCCAGCATAATCCGTTTATAACAACAACGCAGGGACAGCCATATTTTCGTCGTTGAAGCCGATAGTCGTTATAACCAGTGTTATATTAGTATATAAGAATGCGTTGGGACTTATTTCATGGTCGTTACACCCGATATGTCGTTATAAACGGTTTTGACTGCTTATGTTATGTCTCACTAGAGCTTAAGTAATATTATGTACCTGTAATATTATTGTTGCTAAGTATCAAAGGCATACAAATAGGCATCACTATTTACACCACTAAACTAGTAGCAAAACACTCAATATTTTTACAGCCTGCACGTTGCTGTCTCACGATTCGTCTTTGATAGCGATATTTTAAAATTTTCTTAATAAAATTAGATCTGTCATACGCGCAAACAAACATGCAAATACCGGCTATTTGTCGCTAAACTGAGCACACAGAATACCCGTGATAACACCATTAGGTACCGGTGTTTGCGCTGATTATAAATAAAGTATTTTTTTATGACAACCGATGAGACGACTGTTAAAGAGTTAGAGAATGTAATATATAAGCTATTTAAGGGATATCAAAAACATCAGTACCAATTAAATTGTGATCAAAAATATTACATTAAGGGGCTGTGTCACCATCCATTGATTAGTGTTAACTGGCGGTTAGGAGTGATGCAGTCTCTATTTGTTTTGTTCGAATAGACGGAGATGGCATCACATTTAACCGTCGGTTAACGCTAATCAATGGATGGTGAAACAGCTCCTAAATATCAAAGAAGAAATTAAACTACTAAATAAAAACGAATTCCGTAAAACTAAATAAAAACTAGAAATTGCATTGTGCCCAAAATGCTGACAGCGTTTGCTTGTTGAATAAATAGGAATGCTAATTCTTTGAGAGAGATAGCTGCCGGCCTTTTCGTCTCCGTTGTGTCCACCAGGCGCTTTTGTAAATCCTTCGAGTCGATGTGCGTCAGGGCCCCAGGGATCCAGGGTCTCAAAGCCGATAGATATATAATTGTCAATAAGTAGAAATGTGACTTTATTAGCTTAGGTTAAAATGTCATACTGAATAGTAATAATAATAATAATAATTTATTTCATAAGCCTCTTACAAAAGAAATAACAATATGAAAGTCAATAGTACTGAACTTGTATGACTTTTTAGCCTAAGGCAGTTGTCTCACCGCCAGCGAGGAAACGATTGGCTATCGACTATTTTCTCGCTCAAGAAACGAACAAAAGATATAAGATCCTGTGTGAGTAAAAGAGACACATATTAATAGTTGATCTCTGGCTGTTCACACTGTCAGCGAGAACTCGCTCTTACATCTTTTGTCGCAGCGACAAGAGCTATAAAACTCGCTGAGCTATAGATACTCGCTCAGCGATGTCAGCTTGGCAGCCGCCCCGCGCGCGCGAGTTGAGTGGAGCGAGTAATCGCCCGTCGCACTCGAACACTCGCTTACAGCCAGCGACAAAACTACACTCGCTTCTCGCTGCTCACCCACTCGTTTCTAGTTACTCGCTCTACTCGCTTCTCGCTCATCGTCGGCGGTGGGACAAGTGCCTAAGGTAGAGTCACATTTTCAGGAAAATAATGTATATGTATAAGAGAGTGCCGCTGTTCTGTTTCAGTTTTATTTATTATCATTTTCGTAGTTAAAAGTAAAATCTTCTTTACAATTATTTGCGTCAGCTAACCTAAAATATTACAATTTTATCAGCACACATTTTTCCCCATGTTCTATTATTATGGGTCACTCAGATCGTTACCTCGTCTTACCACTAGTTTTCTTGCTAATAACTGTATTGAAACGAAATATGCTCTGTTTTAATACAGTTATATATTGGCACGCGCTCATCTATAATTCACATCGGTATCAATATCATCGGTAATGCACAGCGCCGTTTAGCATTACCCTTAGGGTTGTCATTGTCACTACAGACATGTTAACAGAGAAGCATGCATGTGTTTTTCAGCGTCTGTGTTAAAAAAACAAAATATTTTCTCCCGGGGGAAATCTGTAGCCAGATACCCCGTCACCAACACGTAGGGAGGGAGGTTGCGATCTCGGGCGATATGCTACGATAGGGTCTGCTAGCGAGTTGAAATCCCTGGCTCGCTTGGCGCTTTCCTTCTGCGACATCACTTCCTCCGTGCGACATCCGGGCATTGCATGAACCAGAGATGATAGAGACAAATTGGAGCCCACGACTGTAGCAAGATTTTGTATTTGGTTTGCGCAAACTGGGCACACCTCTAGTGTGTGTTGTAGCAGGACTAATCTGCCCATTTTCCATCTTTGAGGAATTGACCTTGACGTAAGCAGGTAGTGAAGGGCGCTTTTAGTCTGGGCTCGCTTTTAAAATGGTCTTTGATTGACATAGACTTACGTATAGACTCACGAGGGCTGTGAGCACCGCCCGGCATGCACGCTCGCAGTCTCGCTCGAACTAGTCGCGCCGCGTAACGCTACGTGTAGCTGTGTGATTTTCGTGAAACTGGTTCACGATGAGTGGAAAAAAATATTAAACCTAAAATAAACCTCGCGATTTTATGATTGGTGAGGATATTAGAATATTATCTATCATGAAATGAGGCAGGAGTAAGTATATATTTAAATTGTACAGTTTGAGCGCTGAAATAGTATATTTATAGCCACACTAAACAGTATGGAAACTACATAATGTTATCTGAACATGAATTTTATTGTTTTGGAAATTCATGAAAATTTCATAAATTGCAACACAATTCTTACCATTTTCTATTCTGTACATAACATTACGTTAACTAACTCAATTCTGTTCGAAACCATATTAAGTGCGAGTGCGACAAAAGAACAGTACCCTTAGTGTAAGTTTTCGGTTACAAAATACGTCTCGATCGCGTTCGCACACGTTCGCAAACGTTCCGCTAGAGGCGCTGTTCGTGTTTCCATACAAATTGAGATTTTAACGCGAACGCGATCGATACATATTTTGTAACCGAAAACTTACACTAAAGGCACAGATAGGTAATTCGCGATTTACCAATGCCCACTGCGGGCACTGCTTTGAGGCAGCCGACAACGCATTCGGCACGCGACCTTGTACAATTATCCATTTTGTGACCGTCGGAGATCGTAGGCGCGTCAATTTAAAAATGCTAGGAAACTAAGTATTTGTCCGAATTTACTCTTAAGTTATATGTGAGTATTATTTTTTTATTGATTTACAACCCTATCCTAAAGCAAAACGTCGGTGCTGAATAATAACGACCTTCGCACGCAGCCCTATAGAGTTCAATGTTGCTTGGTGGTGCGCGGTGATATTGCTAATAAAAATTACGTAGGCATATAAAATGGCGGCTTTCGTCAACATCAAAAGAGAGAAACCTTCTGTACTTGTACTATTACTTATTCTGTGACAAAAGCTATAAAATAAACGATAAGAAAGAGTACAAAAACATAATTATAAAAAAGAGGTCTGTCGCCAACATTTATGTAGTGCTCAGGGAGATTTGGGAGTAGTAATGTTATTTCTTTCGTTCAAAGTGAAAGGTCCGACCGACTTTCGGCCACTTCTCGATATTACTTCATAGTCTTTTAGCAAGCGGTCTTGACAATCTCGCCATAAATGCCATGAATCAAGCAGAGTAGTGCCTTTTAAATACCTCATAAATATTAAATTGTTCTTGACCGATGATTATCATTTATCTAGGTACATAGTTCAGTCGTTGCTGGGCTGCAGCATAGTAGTCTTGTTTTTATTTGTTCTATTCGTATACTCGTACTTTATTGGGTTTTTTTTTGTTTCTGAGTGAATTAAATACTTAGTGAAAAAGTTTTTATATTTACCGTTGTGGATCTTTTTTTAACAAGGTATTAATAAAGTGTGATGGATAAAATACATTTTACGGTAAATGGCGAGCAGATATCAATATGTAAGTCCTCTTTATATCACTTATTTTTGTTTAATCCTATCATACTTAGTGAGAAAGTTTGCGAAGATGTTTTTTTTATTATTATTTATATTTCTATAAGTTGTGTTATATTAGATTTTCCATCAAGAAGTGCATAAAACGCGCCTTTTAATCCCCGAACCGCAGGCAAAGATTGATAGTCAAGGATGCAAAAGGTTTTATAAACAAGTTAAAATTTTAAAACTACTATTCACTTCAATTACGAGGAGATAAAAAAATATATTCATTCACTACGTTTTATTTTTCATTCAGTGCTATTATTATACATACTGTTATAATTGCTACCTTTTATTAATTTATAATTAATATACTTATTAAAAAAACACTAACTTAAACATAAATCGCGCGAAATTTGAACTCGAGCGACATAAGAATAAGGGCTTAATTGATTTGTCTGTCTTAAAAAAACATTCGTGATATATTCGTGATATCTTGCCACTATTACTTGTTTGTGTTTTTTTTTTGCTGTGTTGTTGTTTAAATTTTATAAAAAATAATTTCTTTATCTGTTTATTTAACACCTATTATATAATGTTACTGGTAGATCAATTCAGTAATGCAATGCGAGTATTTTGTCATCGGTTACTGACCCATCTTAGAGTACCTACTAATATGTGTGTAGATAAAATAATGTACCTATGCAACTGTACGTAATTACGCCTTAAAAACTCATGTGATCCTTTTATGAAACGCTGCTTCGCCTCGTGTTTTAAGGGCCCTTATTACGTAACAGTTGTATAAACTACTGTTATTGTTCCTAGCTGGCTCCGAGGTAAGTCCAGATACTTCCCTGAACGACTACATCCGGAGCTACCTGAGCTTCCATGGTACCAAAGCAATGTGCCACGAGGGGGGCTGCGGGGCTTGCGTCGTCTCTGTCTCGCATACACACCCAGAGACGAAAGAGAAGCACGTGTTCGCTGTTAACTCTGTGAGTTATGTCAAATTTTGTATGTCAATCATAATGGCAGCATATAAAAACTGTTTCATTTGTTTGTTGCGATGTTGAACAAGGTGCTTTCAAATTCTTCCGAAATATTTACGGATGGTATGGGATAGCGCGACTAGCTACCCTTGTAAAGAAAGTTGTTTTTTTTTTAAATTGGGATTGTCTAAAAAAAACAAATGCTTTTTATTATTATTAGAAACCAAAACTTTCTTAAATTAACTACTGAAAATTTTGGTTGATGACGTCAGTTTAATCTAGTTCTGCCATACCAATGCTTATTTCATAAATTTGATCTGCATCGTATGTTGAGCACCAGCATTATTTTATTTTTTATATTTGGACAAGTGGTTGGGTTAGTGGCTACTGTCACTAGAATGACACTAGAATGTTCGTTGCAAAACCATTCTCAATTTAAAAAGGTGGCTCATTTATTTGATGATTCTGCCAATGCCGAGGTTGAAAGACACGGTAGGTACCTATGTACCTAAGCAAACACGGAACAGAAAACTAAGGTAAGTATTTTTAAAAATAACTAACCTAACCATAAAAAAAATATTATTGATACAAGCTTTTTTGCTGACTGTACTTATTGTTGACTGTACTTGCATTGTCACCCAAACTACATTTGCATACCAAATTTCAAGTCGATGCTATTAACTGTTGAAGAGTTCCGTCCTGCGGAGACGATCCTAGCTGGACTACCAGGATGTCACCACTAGATTATTGTATTGTCACGTGATTTACATAAGTATGCCAAATTTCAAGTCAATCCGACTACTGGAAGTTGGTCGAATTTTACTTGCAAGATTTGACTACAGACAGACAGACAGACATACAGACAGACAGACCGACCGACAGACAGACAACGGGACAGGTGAAACTAAATAAAAGCTTGTAAAAACCGTAGAGATCTAAAAATTCAAGTTCGAATGCCATCCCAAAAAAGTTTTTTTTATATGACAGGGGACTGTTCAAAGCCTCAAAAAAAAGAGATATGATAGGGGACGACGACGATGATTTGCAGGTGGTAGGACCTTGTGCAAGGTCCGCCCGGATTGCTACCACCATCTTGCTGGCTAATCCTGCCGTGAAGCAGCAGTGCTTGCACTGTTGTGGTTCGGCCTGGAGAGCAAGACAGCCGGTAAAATTACTGGCACTTGAGGTATCCCATCTTAGGCCTCTAAGTTGGCAACGCATCTGCAATACCCCTGGTGTTGCAGATGATTATGGGCGGTGGTGATCTCTTACCATCAGGAGACCCACTTGCTCGTTTTCCATCCAGTCGAATAAAAAAAAATGAGCAGGCGGATCACCTGATGGAAAGCAATCACACGTATCCATAACATTAGAGTCTATCGCCGATATATAGATTATAGTCTGTTGCTGACCCTATTTAAAAAAATCTTCGATCTACTTATAAGTATATTTAGGTAACTATTCCTCTATTTTAATAATTCCAGTGCCTCGTCCACGTCCTCTCCTGCCACGAGTGGGACATCACGACAGTAGAAGGAGTAGGCAACAGGAGAGATGGCTACCATCCCATACAACAGCGCATGGCGTCGTTTAATGGGACGCAGTGCGGCTACTGCACTCCAGGATGGGTTATGAACATGTTCAGGTAGATAAACAATGAATATACTCGTATATTGGATAATATCTTAAAAAACCATGGCGGATCGAGGGGTCCGTACAAATTTGTAGGTTTCTATGTTATCCAGTGTTAGCAGAGCCCGCTCCAAAGTGAAACGTACGCGTGTGAAGTGAAGGTAGACGTAAAAAAAATAAGATTATTTTTGTGCTATAGGAGCTACTTTCATACCAAATTTTAAGTTTGTAGGACAACTGGAAGTATCCATCTGGTTTTGAGCGGTCTTTTGTATTTGATTTTAACTTCAGCTTGATGTTTCCGTATCAAAAGAGTGCCAACCAATGTGACTATCTTTAAAACTCAGGCCCTATTCTACGAAGTGAAAAAATCGTATATTGCCGTCCTGCTGACGCTTTATATTATTTAATACAAGAGTGAGAGGGACGGTACTATACGAACTTCGATTTTCGAATTTCGTAGAAGCCTCCAACTAGCTGCCATCTCTATAAATTTAAACTAGTACAGATTGATTTTATAATAACTTAAAAATTGTTACGTTCTATTACAAACGTAACATGAAACGTGGCCTGACGAGTCTCCGACCAAAGTGATCATGTATTTTTGCAGACAAAAGCGCACGTAAGGTACTCCTCTCATAGGTGCTTCGTGAATACAACTTGCCGATTTTCTTGCAAATGCATTTGCAGTCAATGGATAAATAATAACGAATATTAAAAAACAGTGTTATTAAAATGGAAGTTTTTGCGGCTTAATTTTAATTATACCGTTTAGGTACTTTTTTGTCGGTCTATTCGTGTCAATGTTATTCTGAGCAATTTAACATTCGCGTAATAGTAAGTTTTTTATTGTAATGGCCGTTGCTTGCTAAGTAAACAATGCACGTCGTATGAAGGATACTTGTGCAAAGTTGAATACTAAGATATTTTCAAAAAGTTTCAGCCTAAAAATTGCTGCTGAAAATCAGTGCTGGGGTTTTAATTATGCTGAGTACCTGGTTCTCCACCTCAATGACACACTGTACCTATCTTTATTCTTTGTGTTGTTTATTTTTAATGAAATTTGTATTTATTCACAATTATATTACAAGCTTATATTTAGTTTCACCTGTCCCGTTGTCTGTCTGTCTGTTATCAAATCTTGCAAGTTAAATTTGACCAACTTCCAGTAGTCAGATTGACTTGAAATTTGTAATACTTATGTAAATCGCGTGACAATACAATAATCTAGTAGTGACATCCCGGTAGTCCAGCCAGGATCGCCTCAGCAGGACGGAACTCTTCAACGGTTAATAGCATCGACTTGGAATTTGGTATGTAAGTGTAGTTTGGGTGACAATGCAAGTACAGTCAACAAAAAGTACAGTCAGCAAGAAAAGCTTGTATTGAAAATGTTTTTTTATGGTTAGGTTATTTATGCATTATTTATGATCCTACATTGGTTTTTATATCTACTCAGCTAAGTTACGCATGTGAAAGTCTGAGGTCAGTGATTTAGTCACTCAGTTGATAATAATAAGGTTTGTTACCGGAATTTTACTGTTCATTTCCTATCAAATGTCCCGCTTGCTCGTTTTCCTCCCTCTCATAATAAAAAAAAAATTAGGTTCAAATTTGACGCGGTACACTTTGAACATCGATCAATGTATGGAGACATTTGTGGTGACCACAATTATAAAATGTCAAAAATCATTTACCTGACATAGACACGTTGTATAAATAAGTCAAGTCGTAACCCGTCAACTTAATCCTGACCCTCTGTGGAACTTCAGTGGGGAACAGTCACGATAAAGAGAACTCTCTCCAAGCACATGTTATACGCCTGGACACCGAAACCGAAGGAAAAGCTTCGGAAGTGGTATATGCCTGTGCCCTGCATGTGGCGTGATATGCCCGGGCAACTTTTAGGCATATCATGAAATGGCGGCGTTTCATGATATGCCTAGGAATTTCATGATCTGCCTAAACGTCACTAGGCAAATCGTTAAACGGTGAGTTTTTAACGATATGGCGGATGTCCCTTTGCCAGTTCATGAAATGGCGGCGTTTCACGATATGCCTAGGAATTTCGTGATCTGGCGGATTTTACGATCGGCCGCCGACATATGCAATGCATGCATCCGAGTTGAGAAATTTCGATAATGCGATAGAGGAAGTTGCAGTTTTTCTGTGTGATGACTGTGGTGATGACTATTTGGCGCTAGGAGTCGCTACAGCCCAAAAACAAGGTCTCGGATTACCTTCTAAGATTCGTTTATATGCGTTTTTTTTTATTCCAGCCTATACGAGAGCTCGAATAAAACACTGACCACGCAGCAGATAGAGAAGTCTTTCGGCGGTAACATTTGCCGGTGTACCGGCTACCGACCCATCCTAGATGCTCTTAAGAGTTTCGCTACTGATGCTGATCAAAGACTTAGGGATAGAGTCCAGGTTTGTGGCCTAACTAATTGTTATTTCTGAAAAAACTGATAGAAGAAAACCCATCAAAAAAGCTATTCAAACTAATCCAACTACCTACTTGCCGAAATGTCCTGGTAACTTTTAAAACACCCTGTGCACTTAGGTTTAAGTTTAAGTTAGGTTTAGGTCCGGTGGGTTTTAAAACGCCCTGTACAGGCGGTGCATAAGTATCCACATTTCTTAGCAACTAGTATAAAAAGGTGAATACTTACATAAGTCAAGGAACGAACCGTACATCAGGTATTAATATGCGACAGTAAGATAAGAACAAGTGACTAAACAAAATCTCCATTTCCAGGATATGGAAGACTTGGACCGAATAAAATGCCTGAAGAGATGTGAGAAGAAATGTAGTGAGACCGAAGAAGACTGGTGCGTCATAGAAAAGGAAAATGTAGCGCTACTACATGTGGAAATGAAAGCCAATCGCTGGTACAAGGCGTACACTGTTAACGACATATTTCAGGTATTTTGTTATTGGAATTTATGTTAAGAAATTAAACGAACATAGTTTTCTTTAATGTTGCTACAAGATATTAAATGAAAAATGTATTTTATGGTAATTTTATGATACATTTGCTTCTGGCCCTGCATAGTTTGGAACTGTTTTACATTTATTTTTTCATGATCTTCGTTCAATTCTACTGTCGGCTCAGTGGATTGATAAAATTCCAGAGTGCGTTAGATATTAGACATTAGCCTCGGGTTGCTTAAAGGAAATTTTTATTTTACTAGACGCTACTGGCATACCGTTAGGCCTCTTGTACACACACGGTCTATCGCCGTGAAAATCTACGGTTAATTCGCCGCATGTAGGCACGGTTGTCAGTGTTGTATGGATCACTATGAAAGCTTGTAGACGCGGCGATAAACCGTGTGTGTACAAGAGGCCTTAAGTAATTATTTCTTTCAAACAGCCAAAGAAACGTGGTATTTCTGAAGGTTCTTACGTTGTTTTATTGCTTGGCAGGTGTTGAATCGAGAAGGGACAGACAGCTATCGGCTAATAGCTGGCAACACTGGCAAAGGTATGTATATCTTTTAATTAGACGACCAGATGGCCTAGTGGTTAGAGAACCTGACTACGAAGCTTGAGGTCCCGGGTTCGATTCCCGTGTCGGGGCAGATATTTGTATGAAAAATACGAATCTGTGTTCTCGGGTCTTGGGTGTTTACTATGTGTTTAAGTATGTATCTATCTATATAATTATATTTATCCGTTGCTTAGTACCCATAACACAAGCTTTGCTAAGCTTACTTTGGGACTAGGTCAATTGGTGTGAATTGTCCCGTGATATTTATGGTATTTTTTTGTAATTTATTTTATGTTGCAAAAATGACTTTCTGCCAAGTTTCTTGCGGCGCATTCCTATTGGCAATGATGGTATTTTCGAAAGCGCTGGTAGTTTAAAAAAATACGTGTAAAAGTGCCCATTGCGGACTATTTACTGAATAAATGATTTGAATTTGAATTATTATGTGTGGAGTGCAGTAAGGAAGCAGCGCCAGTAGCTGCACCCGCACGCACCCGCCTGCACTAGCAGCAGGGTAGATAACACTAGCGCTGCCTACTTTATGGCAACACTAGCACTGCCTAGCATGCAACACTAGCTCTACCTACCTTCATGGCAACACTAGCACTGCCCTAGCAGCATACCTGCCTAGCACTAGCAGTGCCTACCCTCATGGTAGCGATAGTGTTGCCTACCCTCACTGCACGCCACTACACCGTGTTTTTGTTACTTCTGTCAATTTTGACAAATGGCACTGACCATTGATAGAAACTTCTGCTAATTAAATTTTTGACACTTTTTGAAAATGATTACAACTCCTCTAATATTATAAATGGAAATAAGTGTACGTGTGTGAGCTGTTTTAAATTACAAGCTTTATTTATCTTGGCCTGTTCGTTCTTGTTGTTGTTGTTGCTGTTTTATTGGATCAAATCTTGCAAGTTCATTTTGATTCACTTCCAATGGTCGGATTGACTTGAAATTTGGTATACATAATGTAAGTATGATGAAAATGCTGGTACAGTCATCGAAACAATTTTTATGTTAAAATTGGGATGTACGCACGCATTTATGATATTTTTTCCGTTCCGCAGGTGTGTTCCCAATAGTAAACGACTCTCGAGTGTTGATAGACATTTCGTCCATCGCTGCATTAAAGGAGGTTTACAAAGACGCTAACCTTGTGGTGGGGGCCGGTATGACCCTAACAGACCTGATGGCCACCTGCGTTCGGTGGACTAGAGAGGCCGACTTCCAATATCTGCAGCAGTTCCATGAACATTTGGACCTGGTGGCTCATGTTCCTGTTAGAAATGTTAGTAGGGTACATACTGAAATATATATAATTATATATGTATATGATTTAAATAAATCATCACGCATTTCCCATCACGTTAAGAATCATTCTCAAAATCATCATCAAAATGATCTACACACGACTCTACTGCCAAGATAATAAGACAGTATTTATTTTGAGCACCACAACCGCTCATATCCACTTCTGCTGCTGGCTATTTATTGTAAGATACAGAAGCAATTACATCTATGAACAGGACTAAAATTAAATAAGATAATTACTTTTAAACTAGCCGTTACCCGCGACTCCTTCCGCTTAGAATTCGGTTATCGCTATCCCGCGGGAACTATGCAATTTTCCTGGATAAAAACTATTCCATGTCCTTCCCCGGAACTCAAACTATCTGTATACCGAATTTCATCTAAATCGGTTCAGCGGTTTAGACGTGGTGAAGTAACAAACAAACAAACAAACAAATAAACGAACAAACAGACTTACATACTTCCACATGTATAATGTTATAGTGGTATGGGATGGGATAATGGGTAAGCAATAGTAAGTTAATTATCATCATCACCATCATCCCAGCCTATATACGTCCCACTGCTGGGCACAGACCTCCTCTCAGAATGAGAGGGCTAGGACCGTAGTTCCCACGCGGGCCCAGTGCGGATTGGGAACTAAACACACACCATTGAATTGCTTCGCAGATTTGTGCAGATTTTGAAGGTCAAAAAGCTTCTTCCACATCTCACCATCCAAAGCTATATTAATATTTTTTTTAGATTGGCACTATTGGCGGAAATCTGGCTATGAAAGCGACTCACAATGATTTCCTTCCGACATTTTTCTTCTGTCGAACTGTAGAAGCCACCGCCACTATAGGTATGGATTTACTATTAAATTTATTAGGCAAATATCATTAAAAAAAAACACAGACTTAAGTATCTAACACTAGTTCTTGGCTCAATATGGCAGCACTATATATGGAAGGGTAAAGCCACAATTGGGGTAGTTTCCTAGGTTAAAAAAACAGTCTATATTT
>NC_133478.1:3497019-3539476 GCF_025370935.1 Choristoneura fumiferana
GGTCGATCAACTTTTTCTTGCCAAACCTTCCGGTGCAAACTATTCATGATTTTGAATAAAATAATTGAATTTCGTTAATTTTATTGTTTTCAATTTCAAAAATTAGAACTATTGTGGTCTTGTTTACACAATCAACTTTCATAATGTTATTTCAAAAATTATGTGAAAAAAAAGTGACCCAGTGGATAATTTTCAAGTTCATACTAAATTGCGTGTCCCTTAGACATAGTCGTCATGGAAATTGCGGTATTTTGTAAAAATATTCCTAGACGAGTCTCATTAAAACTTAAGAATTAGATACTCGGACACTATGTTAATAATAAAATTGAATTATAATAAATTAATTTGAGTAATTTTATATATTTTTATAAAATTTTTAATGTTTGTCCTTACTGATTAGATAAAATCGGGTTCCGCTGAGTCACAGGGTAAAAAGTATGTATAAGAGCAAAAAGAGAAGAGACAGTCAATAGACGGACCAATAGGGAACTGTCTTTCGATCGGCGTGATTGTTGTCTCGTCACGCAGAAAGCTCCGATTGCTCGGCCATTTCGTCCGTGACTCTGAGCAAGGCAGCGTGTGTATACTGTGGTTCTGCTGGGTGACATCGAAATTCGGGGTAAGTACGTATTTTATTTACAAATATTTTATTACTATTATGTAGCAAACGTGACTGGAATGTCCTTGACGTGGTTGGTTAGCAACATTACAGATAGTTTTTGAGAAAAAATAATTTAAACCGTTATTTTTCTCTTGAGTCACACAAAACGTGACCAAGAGGAAAAATACCGCCGTGAGCAAGGAGAATTTCTGTAGCTTTTTATGTTATTCTTGTAAATAAGGCATAATGTCGGTACTTGGCATAATAGTTTCATTTTAAGTTCAAATGGGCTTATATTTAAGTAAAAAAATCACCTTTAAAACGAAATGTGCTTAAAAAATATAGGATTCTAAGCTTGATCCGTCTTTACTGGTAACATTTTAAGTTAAAATGCTTGCTTTTAAAGCCTAATCATTATTATGTGAGCTGCGGTTCGAAGATACTGAATGTTCTCAACTCTTACTCTCTCCTTCGCAGTCGGATAAAAAGAGCGCCCTTATTACATACACGTAAACATTAGATTATACTAATACTACTACTATACTAATTCATTGTAAGATCTGAAATAAGGCCGTTCTATTCACGTGGCAGTGCTTTTCTTCGATTGCTTACGCTTTAATGTGTTTTCAGCTAATATGGGCTTAACTGCAGCAGAAAGACAGAAGCGATATAAAGAAAATTAAAACAGAATGCAGAAAAGTATGAAGAATATAAAATGAAAAAAACGAGAAAATTACCACAAGAAGAAAGACTTGTAAAGGATTTGACACCAAAAGAAAGATACAACGCTAGAGTGATATGGAAATTGAGAAAGAAGAATGTAAAAACAGCGGAAACAAAACCTCAACCGTGTTCTCGATATTACACCTCCCAGCTCCCCTTCTTTAATTCAAGAGCCCCTGAATGCGAATTTGAATGAAGACGTGAACTTACCCGGAATTGACGCAGCACCACTACCACCAGGTCCAAAAGATAAACCTAATAAAAAAGCGCAAGGCAAAAAGAAAATAAGAAGAGATCGTTCCAAACTACATAGAGATAATTTAAGACTGAAAGAACAGGTAGAAAAACTGAAAAGAGAATGCGAAAAGTATAGAAAGCGCTGCCAAAGAAACGGAATTAAAAAAATCAAAACACGCAAAGTAGATGCAAAAACTAAATATCAGCAGCTATCTACAGCAATGAAAGCAAGTTATCAAAGGATGAAAACACTAAAGGAAAAAAGGATTCTGAAGAATATTATGGAAGAAGTAGAGGGCCCTGAAAAACCAGGTATAATTGAAGAATCTTTAGGAATTACATACAAACTGAGGACATTAATGAAAGTAAAAGTTTCTGCAACGAAACTCAAAAAAACAGTTGAAGCATTTTTTCTTAGAGATGACGTTTCCAGAGCTACAGCTGGAAAAAAAGAGACTTGTACAATTGATGGGCAAAAAATACAAAAAAGGTTTTTTATTAGACAACATGAAAATATTGTTCAAAACTTTCAAGCAAGAAAACCCAGGAGTGAAGTGCTCTTATTTTTATTTTACCAGGAACAGACCACGTTATGTTGTGAAGCCGTCTGTCAGTGGACGTGAAATGTGCTTATGCAAAGTGCATACAAACCCAACCTACAAGGCCCGTGCATTAAAAAACAAGGGTGTGATTAATACCAATGACATTAATGCTTTGGTGGCTGCAACAGTCTGTGATCCTAAAGTCCAAGCTTGTATGTATGGTACTTGCGATTTATGTCGAGACAAGAAAATTGAACCGATTGCAGAAAAAGAGACAGGGAATATCACCTGGAATGAATGGGCAAGAGTTGAAGAATTATATGAAAAAGACGGAAAACAAATGAAAGCATTCAAAAATGTAAAAAAAGAGAAAGAAGGGATCATCAAAAACCTCATGGAAGAGTTTAATATGGAAATGAAAGTATTAAAAAAGCATATATACAATATGAAGGTCCAATTTCATAATTTTAGACAAGCCATTGAGAATTTACAAGTAACAGAAGCAGTGATA
The DNA here is from genome assembly GCF_025370935.1 of Choristoneura fumiferana. Taxonomy (NCBI): domain Eukaryota; kingdom Metazoa; phylum Arthropoda; class Insecta; order Lepidoptera; family Tortricidae; genus Choristoneura; species Choristoneura fumiferana. The sequence continues at coordinate 3,499,634 of NC_133478.1, forward strand.
GTTGTAGACTTTAGTGAAAATTACAGTTGTAAGCTCTATGAAGAGATCCAGTCTCATCAATTTGGTGGTTCAAGGCAACAAGTGTCACTGCATACGGTCGTTGTATATCTGAACACTGGCGACAATAAGAAAACAGTTGAATCTTATTGCACTGTCTCGTCTAATACCAATCACCAACCTGCAGCGATATGGGCGCATCTTGATCCAATACTAAAAGATATCAAAACCAGGTACCCAAGAGTCATGACTGCTCATTTTTTTTCAGATGGTCCATTTAGTCAATACCGCCAAAAACAAAATTTTTACCTCAGTTCAACCATTTTGTTTGACTTTGGTTTTACAGCAATGTCTTGGTCCTTTTTTGAAGCGGGTCATGGTAAAGGACCTGCAGATGGCATCGGTGGCTATCTAAAAAGGTCAGCCGATGATCTTGTAGCACGTGGCGATGACATTTCATGTGCCAATGAATTTTACGAAGCCCTTAAAGACGTAAGCAAAATAAGACTTTATCTCATTACTTCAAAGTCAAAGTCAAAGTCAAAATATCTTTATTCAATTTAGGCTATAAAAGCACTTATGAATGTCAAAAAAAATCTACCACCGGTTCGGAAAACCTCTGCTGAGAAGATCCGGCAAGAAACTCAACGAGGTATATATATTTTTTTAAAACAGATTTACAATATTATTAAATGATATGTATACATCACAAGTATTTAACACAACTTTATTTTTAACACAGTAGGTTCGCTATTTGAAGGGATCGCTAATGCGGATCGAATTATTTCCAAATATCCCTGTCCATGATATAATCATTAACTTTATAATACGCCTTTGATATTAATGTCTTCTTAACAATAGATCTGAATTGTTATCCGTTTCATTTGTAATATTTTTTGGAATTTTATTATAAAAACGTATGCAATTTCCCAGAAAAGACTTTTTTGGTTTTAGCCAGTCTGTAAGATGGAACTTTAAGCTTCCCTGTGTTTCTAGTAGCCTTTGCTTATCGACGTTAGTGGAAAATCACATATGTTCTTCCTAACATACATGATTATTTCAAAAACATAAAGCGACGGCAGGGTTAGGATATCTGTTTCCTTAAAAAAAGATCTTAAAGATTCACGCGTCTTCAAATTATAAATTGCTCTAATTGCTCTCTTTGTAAGATAAAAATTGACTCAATGTCTGCAGCAGATCCCCATAAAATAAGGCCGTACGAAATAATGCTATTAAAGTAAGCAAAATACACCAACCGTGCCGTCGCCACATCGGTTAGCTGCCGTATTTTCCAAACTGCAAAAGCAGCAGAGCTCAATCTACCCGCGATTGCTGTGACGTGAGGTCCCCACTGTAGTTTAGAATCGAGCGTTATTCCTAAAAATACTGTTGATTTTACAAATTCAATAGTTTGACCATTTAACTTTATATTAGAAACTGAATTCGAGCTAGATGAATTTATCAACGAGAATTTAATACATTTAGTTTTCTTAGGATTTAGTAACAAATTATTGGCAGCAAACCATGCGGATATCACGGACAGGGTTTCATTGGGCTCAATGAAGTCGGTATCTTTTCTACTAACCTTGAACAGTAAAGACGTGTCGTCAGCAAACATAACTATACCCGACTTTGGCTTACCATATAAGTAAGGTCATTTACATAAATAAGATACAGGAATGGGCAAGAATGGATCCTTGAGGCACTCCCATTTCGACCACAGATCCCTCCGATACCGTTCCGTTAATCGCTACCTTTTGCTTTCTTTGTGTGAGGTAAGATTTAATGAGTTCTAAAGCGAGGCCACGAATGCCATAAAAATTTAACTTACAAATTAAAGTATCATGATCCACACAATCAAAAGCTTTCGAAGGTCGCAGAATACACCTATAGCGTCATGTGATTCCTCCCAAGCTTGCAATATGAATTTAACTAAACTATGACCCGCGTCTGTAGTAGACCTGCCTTTGTGAATCCGAACTGCTGTGGATGCATGATTTATGGGTATTAAAATGAGAGATCATTTGCGTCAGCATTATTTTTTCGAATATTTTGCTAAACGCTGATAGGATGGACACAGGACGATAATCAGAGGGATTATCTTTATCACCTGATTTAAAAATAGGAACTACTTTACTATATTCATCAAATCTGGAAATACGCCTTCATCTATACAGCTATTAAATATAAATGCTAAAGTTGGAGCAACGACATGTAAAATGGAATGTAGAACCTTAACTGAGACGCCCCACAAGTCTTCCGTTTTTTTTACTTTCAATAATCTAAAAGTCTTAATGATGTCACAGGGAGAGACATGCGTGAATTTAAATTACTTAAGTTTGGAATAGATACATTTTGTTTAAGAGCGATTCAGCTAACTTTGAGGAAGACGCGAGACATTTTGTCGTTTCATGGGGATTTTAGAGAAGTAGGTATTAAACTCGTTAGCTACTTTAACCGCGTCCGTTTCTAATACGTTGTTTAATCTTTAATGATATAGAGGACTCCGCGTTTCTTACGTCGACCGGTTTCAGTATTTATAATTTTCCAAACTGTTTTAATTTTATCATCAGAGGACTTAATTTTATTAGTTACATGGGCTGATTTTGCTTTATTACATATAATTTTGAATAATTTTGAATAATCCCTGACATACTGGTGGAAACGTTCATCAGTGGTACACACGTAATTCTTATATATAAACTATCATATAAGACGTCCTACTCCTACGTATTCCGGGTGTAGCCCATTCATTGAATGATAGTTTGTTTCCTATTTTAATACGTTTTTACTACACGTTTTATCGTATTCCTCGCATACAGTATTTAACAATATCTTTGAAATTTTCGTTTGGATTTTTTAGTATTTACTTTTAAATTGTTTACTTTTGCGCGATGTTTGTTTTGAGACGGTCAAGTCTTGTTTGTTCAACGGCCTAATTTCTATGGTTTGATTAACACCGCCCTAGCCCGAGTAACTTCACTGTTTGAGCTTTGTGATCCGATCGTACTCCACTGATAACAGCTTTTTCTAAATACTTACAAGTTAACCAAATGTTGTCAATACATGTGGCCGAAGTGGTTGTGACTCTGGTGGGTTCATTAAATAAGAAATTTAAATTAAAAGATTTTAGAACAGAAATAAACTGGTCTTTTTCAACGGATTGTGATAAAATATCGATATTAAAGTCCCCGCAGACCACCAGCGCTTTATTACGTTTTTACTGATTTCCTTAGAACATCTTCCATAGTATTTATAAACAAAGGAATACTCGAGTTTGGTGGTCTATATATACATAAAATTAAATACTGTTCCGTTTCCGCAGAAGCGATCTCGCATACACGTTCAACAGAAAGGCTGGACAGGTCTTTGCGTTCTTTGAACTTTAAACCATTTTTCACTAATATGAGAGACCCGCCACCTGCTGCAGATTCTCTGCAGAAGGCGCTGGCTATTGCATAATTATGTACATTAAATTGCATTGAATCTTTTTTAGCCAGGTTTCTGTTAAGCAGATAATATCTAAGTTTAACTTTTCAGAGAGTAATTCTAAATCTAATATTTTGCCAGTGAAAGCGATTTATATTTTGATGTAGAAATGATAGACTACTTTGCTTCTCTATTGTCGGTGTAGGTAGTTTAAAGTCACATTCGCGCTTGAAGGTGTCGTCCTAACAGGGCCGGGGGAGGGGGGGTGATTTCCGAATACGGAATTAATATAACATGCTAAGGAAGCATTTGCAGATTGTGTCGGGGTCGTCTCGATAGTCATCGCGTAGTCACTAATAACATTATAGTGTCAAAAATAAAACGTCACTATGACGGCTCGTCATCTTAAACAATAATTTGTTAAACTTCGGATGACATATCACAAGTCTCAAAACTTATGCCACATAAAATCCCAACTTTAGTGGGTACTAAAAATGTTCACCAAATTTACACCCAAATTCGAGGAGAAGTAAAGTACAGAAATTTAAGCTGTTTTTGTAAAAGAGGGTACTGTGATTGTCTTTCACCAAAAGTATACCGACCCGTTGTGCCAGCTTCCACTGCTGAAGTAAGGGTTGAAAACATGCCTGAGGATGCTGCCGATTCTGCTTATCGTGTTACTCAAGTGTGCGAAAATGTCAGTACCATTGTTGATGAAGCTGAAACTGTTGAGGGAGTTTGCCACTCATCCGAGGTTGGAACAGAAACAGGATCTTCGGTTGAGAAAGCTTGTGAAGATGAAGATGACTTACCACTCAGTTCTTTTAAAAAATCTCAGAAGTCACCTTTAAAAGAAATTAAGTTGTCCGATTTATGCCAGCCTCGCCATAAAAAATGGTATAGTAATATTTATCAAACACCGGAAGGGTCTGAAGACGAACACGCCGTGGAACCCCAAACAGCTTGTTGTTCAACACAACTCTCGGGCAATAAGGAAAACCAGCCCGTTCGGTGTGGAGACTTTTTACTGGTAAATGTGCTTGCTACAAAAGCTAAGATTTATAAATATGCCTGTGTTGTTAATGATTTACACGATGATGGAGAACTCAGAGTAACATTTTTACGTTCTGTCAAAAATAATAAAAAAGTATATCGGCTTGAAAAAAGTGATATATCTGATATCGATTACACAGACATTATTACAGTTCTTCCTGTTCCCGAAGTTAAAACGAAACGGGGACAAAATTACTACGAATTTCCTATTGATATTGCTGTTTTCGAAAAGTGACTTTTTGATCAATATAATATTATTCTATTAAGTTCGTTAAAGAGAACCAATTTTACCCTATACGATCTCAAATTAAAAGACTGTTTGTTAAGATTTAATAATGTTGATAGTACTTAAAACTAGTTGTAGGTGTGTTTTTGTCTCTGGAGTCACAATATTTTTCTCTGGGCTAACGATTTATCCCTTTTAATAATAACGATCATTACAAAAATTCTAAGACTGATTGTATAAGAAAAAAGCTCTGTTTTGTTTTAATATTTGAGTTTATAATAATTATAAGAAAATTGTTGATTATTATTTTTTGTCTCTGGAGTCACAATATTTTTTCTCTGGGCTAACGATTTGTCCCTTTTGATTATAACGATCATTACAAAAATTCTAAGACTAATTGTTCAGGAAAAATCTTTTTTTTTTGGTTAAATCTGTGAGCCACCTTATGATACTTGTCACGAAATGGTTGATTATCATTTTTCGTGTATCATTGACCAATAATAATGAAAATTTGTTTTGTTTCTTATCACAAGTGACCCAAGAGAAACAATAGGTATGAAAAAAAAGTTTTTGTCACCTTTTTTTGTTTCTCAACAAACCATTTGAGTTTTATTTTGTTGTTGTTTAGTAATAAAGAGCATTATTTTTCTATTTGATGTTGTTTTATTCGAATTACGAACATAAATGTCGTTGTGACTCAGTGGAGTTCTTGTCAGGTCGACTTCCTATTTAAGGCCCGAAAACAGCTTAAAACTATAAAAAAGTTCGGTGCTGAAACCAGTACAGCAAACTTTAATATATGTTTTAAGTAGTATGATACAGAAAATCGGCAAAATCTTATATTATTATTTGTGCAAAATATTTTCATCGCGAGCAAAGAATAGTTGATCCACCCAATTATAAAAAAGAGGTCTGTCGCCAACATTTATGTAGTGCTCAGGGAGATTTGGGAGTAGTAATCATACTGTAGTCTTGGTAGTAATGTTATTTCTTTCGTTCAAAGTGAAAGGTCCGACCGACTTTCGGCCACTTCTCGATATTACTTCATAGTCTTTTAGCAAGCGGTCTTGACAATCTCGCCATAAATGCCATGAATCAAGCAGTGTAGTGCCTTTTAAATACCTCATAAATATTAAATTGTTCTTGACCGATGATTATCATTTATCTAGGTACATAGTTCAGTCGTTGCTTGGCTGCAGCATAGTAACGTCTTGTTTTTATTTGTTCTATTCGTATACTCGTACTTTATTGCTTTTTTTTTTTTTCTGAGTGAATTAAATACTTAGTTGAAAAAGTTTTTATATTTACCGTTGTGGAACTTTTTTAACAAGGTATTAATAAAGTGTGATGGATAAAATACATTTTACGGTAACGGCGAGCAGATATCAATATGTAAGTCCTCTTTACTTATATCACTTATTTTTGTTTAATCCTATCATACTTAGTGAGAAAGTTTGCGAAGATGTTTTTTTTATTATTTTTTATATTTCTATAAGTTGTGAACAACACCGTGTTATATTAGATTTTCCATCAAGAAGTGCATAAAACGCGCTTTTTAATCCCCGAACCGCAGGCAAAGATTGATAGTCAAGGATGCAAAAGGTTTTATAAACAAGTTAAAATATTAAAACTACTTTTCACTTCAATTACGAGGAGATTAAACAGCAACAGTATAAAAAAATTATATACCTACTTATTAAAAAAACACTAACTTAAACATAAATCGCGCGAAATTTGAACTCGAGCGACATAAGAATAAGGGCTTAATTAATTTGTCTGTCTTAAAAAAACATTCGTGATAGAGATTTATCTTGCCACTATTACTTGTTTGTGTTTTTTTTTTTGCTGTGTTGTTGTTTAAAGTTTATAAAAAATAATTTCTTTACTCTGTTTTAACAACTATTATATAATCGTTACTGGGGTAGAACAATTCAGTTTTAAAAATGTAAATTTTAATTTATTTTTTTTTTAAAAAATTTTTAAAAAAAATTTCTTTATTTTTTTTTTTTAATCTGTTTATTAGATTTTTTTAAAAAACTATTTTAATTAATTAATTGTTACTGGTAAAAACAAAAAATGTTTCGTAAAATTTAGTTAATGCAATGCGAGTAATTTTGTCATCGGTTACTGACCCATCTTAGAGTACCTACTAATATGTGTGTAGATAAAATAATGTACCTATGCAACTGTACGTAATTACGCCTTAAAAACTCATGTGACCATTTTATGAAACGCTGCTTCGCCTCGTGTTTTAAGGGCCCTTATTACGCAACAGTAGCATAAACTACTATTATTGTTCCTAGCTGGCTCCGAGGTAAGTCCAGATACTTCCCTGAACGACTACATCCGGAGCTACCTGAGCTTCCATGGTACCAAAGCAATGTGCCACGAGGGGGGCTGCGGGGCTTGCGTCGTCTCTGTCTCGCATACACACCCAGAGACGAAAGAGAAGCACGTGTTCGCTGTTAACTCTGTGAGTTATGTCAAATTTTGTATGTCAATCATAATGGCAGCATATAAAAACAATGTTTCATTTGTTTGTTGCGATGTTGAACAAGGTGCTTTCAAATTCTTCCGAAATATATACGGACTAGCATATGCCCGCGACTACGTCTGCGCGGATCTAGGTTATCGCGCGGTGGCGCCCTCTACCGGAATAAAAGGTATCCTATGTTGATCCTTGGAATTTAAACTACCTATATACCAAATTTCATCAAAATCGGTTCAGTGGTTCCGACGTGAAAGGGTAACAGACAGACAGACAGACAGAGTTACTTTCGCATTTATAATATTAGTAGGGATAGTAGGGATGGTTTGGGATAGCGCGACTAGCTACCCTTGTAAAGTAAGTTGTTTTTTTTTAAATTGCGATTGGCTAAAAAAATACCAATGCTTTTCATTATTATTAGAAACCAAAACTTTCTTAAATTAACTACTGAAACTATTTGGTTGATGACGTCAGTTTAATCTAGTTCTGCCATACCAATGCTTATTTCATAAATTTGATCTGCATCGTATGTTGAGCACCAGCATTATTTTATTTTTTATATTTGGAGAAGTGGTTGGGTTAGTGGCTACTGTCACTAGAATGACACTAGAATGTTCGTTGCAAAACCATTCTCAATTTAAAAAGGTGGCTCATTTATTTGATGATTCTGCCAATGCCGAGGTTGAAAGACACGGTAGGTACCTATGTACCTAAGCAAACACGGAACAGAAAACTAAGGTAAGTATTTTTAAAAATAACTAACCTAACCATAAAAAAAATTTATTATTGATACAAGCTTTTTTGCTGACTGTACTTATTGTTGACTGTACTTGCATTGTCACCCAAACTACATTTGCATACCAAATTTCAAGTCGATGCTATTAACTGTTGAAGAGTTCCGTCCTGCGGAGACGATCCTAGCTGGACTACCAGGATGTCACCACTAGATTATTGTATTGTCACGTGATTTACATAAGTATGCCAAATTTCAAGTCAATCCGACTACTGGAAGTTGGTCGAATTTTACTTGCAAGATTTGACTACAGACAGACAGACAGACATACAGACAGACCGACCGACAGACAGACAACGGGACAGGTGAAACTAAATAAAAGCTTGTAAAAACCGTAGAGATCTAAAAATTCAAGTTCGAATGCCATCCCAAAAAAGTTTTTTTTATATGACAGGGGACTGTTCAAAGCCTCAAAAAAAAGAGATATGATAGGGGACGACGACGATGATTTGCAGGTGGTAGGACCTTGTGCAAGGTCCGCCCGAATTGCTACCACCATCTTGCTCGCTAATCCTGCCGTGAAGCAGCAGTGCTTGCACTGTTGTGGTTCGGCCTGGAGAGCAAGACAGCCGGTAAAATTACTGGCACTTGAGGTATCCCATCTTAGGCCTCTAAGTTGGCAACGCATCTGCAATACCCCTGGTGTTGCATATGATTATGGGCGGTGGTGATCTCTTACCATCAGAAGCCCCACTTGCTCGTTTTCCATCCAGTCGAATAAAAAAAATGAGCAGGCGGATCACCTGATGGAAAGCAATCACATGTCATTGGACATCCATAACATTAGAGTCTATCGCCGATATATAGTCTATAGTCTGTTGCCGACCCTATTTAAAAAAATCTTCGATCTACTTATAAGTATATTTAGGTAACTATTCCTCTATTTTAATAATTCCAGTGCCTCGTCCACGTCCTCTCCTGCCACGAGTGGGACATCACGACAGTAGAAGGAGTAGGCAACAGGAGAGATGGCTACCATCCCATACAACAGCGCATGGCGTCGTTTAATGGGACGCAGTGCGGCTACTGCACTCCAGGATGGGTTATGAACATGTTCAGGTAGATAAACAATGAATATACTCGTATATTGGATAATATCTTAAAAAACCATGGCGGATCGAGGGGTCCGTACAAATTTGTAGGTTTCTATGTTATCCAGTGTTAGCAGAGCCCGCTCCAAAGTGAAACGTACGCGTGTGAAGTGAAGGTAGACGTAAAAAAAAAAGATTATTTTGTGTTATAGGAGCTACTTTCATACCAAATTTTAAGTTTGTAGGACAACTGGAAGTATCCATCTGGTTTTGAGCGGTCTTTTGTATTTGATTTTAACTTCAGCTTGATGTTTCCGTATCAAAAGAGTGCCAACCAATGTGACTCTATCTTTAAAACTCAGGCCCTATTCTACGAAGTGAAAAATTCGTATCTTGCCGTCCTGCTGACGCTTTATATTATTTATACAAGAGTGAGAGGGACGGTACTATACGAACTTCGATTTTCGAATTTCGTAGTAGACCCCAACTAGCTGCCATCTCTATAACTTAAACTAGTACAGATTGATTTTATAATAACTTAAAAATTGTTACGTTCTATTACAAACGTAACATGAAACGTGGCCTGACGAGTCTCCGACCAAAGTGATCATGTATTTTTGCAGACAAAAGCGCACGTAAGGTACTCCTCTCATAGGTGCTTCGTGAATACAACTTGCCGATTTTATCTTGCAAATGCATTTGCAGTCAATGGATAAATAATAACGAAATATTAAAACAGTGTTATTAAAATGGAAGTTTTTGCGGCTTAATTTTAATTATACCGTTTAGGTACTTTTTTGTCGGTCTATTCGTGTCAATGTTATTCTGAGCAATTTAACATTCGCGTAATAGTAAGTTTTTTATTGTACTGGCCGTTGCTTGCTAAGTAAACAATGCACGTCGTATGAAGGATACTTGTGCAAAGTTGAATACTAAGATATTTTCAAAAAGTTTCAGCCTAAAAATTGCTGCTGAAAATCAGTGCTGGGGTTTAATTATGCTGAGTACCTGGTTCTCCACCTCAATGACACACTGTACCTATCTTTATTCTTTGTTTTGTTTATTTTTAATGAAATTTGTATTTATTCACAATTATATTACAAGCTTATATTTAGTTTCACCTGTCCCGTTGTCTGTCTGTCTGTTATCAAATCTTGCAAGTTAAATTTGACCAACTTCCAGTAGTCAGATTGACTTGAAATTTGTAATACTTATGTAAATCGCGTGACAATACAATAATCTAGTAGTGACATCCCGGTAGTCCAGCCAGGATCGCCTCAGCAGGACGGAACTCTTCAACGGTTAATAGCATCGACTTGGAATTTGGTATGTAAGTGTAGTTGGGTGACAATGCAAGTACAGTCAACAAAAAGTACAGTCAGCAAGAAAAGCTTGTATTGAAAATGTTTTTTTATGGTTAGGTTATTTATGCATTATTTATGATCCTACATTGGTTTTTATATCTACTCAGCTAAGTTACGCATGTGAAAGTCTGAGGTCAGTGATTTAGTCACTCAGTTGATAATAATAAGGTTTGTTACCGGAATTTTACTGTTAATTTCCTATCAAATGTCCCGCTTGCTCGTTTTCCTCCCTCTCATAATAAAAAAAAATTAGGTTCAAATTTGACGCGGTACACTTTGAACATCGATCAATGTATGGAGACATTTGTGGTGACCACAATTATAAAATGTCAAAAATCATTTACCTGACATAGACACGTTGTATAAATAAGTCAAGTCGTAACTCGTCAACTTAATCCTGCCTGACCCTCTATGGAACTTCAGGGGGGAACAGTCACGATAAAGAGAACTCTCTCCAAGCACATGTTATACGCCTGGACACCGAAACCGAAGGAAAAGCTTCGGAAGTGGTATATGCCTGTGCCCTGCATGTGGCGTGATATGCCCGGGCAACTTTTAGGCATATCATGAAATGGCGGCGTTTCATGATATGCCTAGGAATTTCATGATCTGCCTAAACGTCACTAGGCAAATCGTTAAACGGTGAGTTTTTAACGATATGGCGGATGTCCCTTTGCCAGTTCATGAAATGGCGGCGTTTCACGATATGCCTAGGACTTTCGTGATCTGGCGGATTTTACGATCGGGGTTCAATGCATGCATCCAAGTTGAGAAACTTCGATAATGCGATAGAGGAAGTTGCAGTTTTTCTGTGTGATGACTGTGGTGATGACTAGATGGCGCTAGGAGTCGCTACAGCCCAAAAACAAGGTCTCGGATTACCTTCTAAGATTCGTTTATATGCGTTTTTTTTTATTCCAGCCTATACGAGAGCTCGAATAAAACACTGACCACGCAGCAGATAGAGAAGTCTTTCGGCGGTAACATTTGCCGGTGTACCGGCTACCGACCCATCCTAGATGCTCTTAAGAGTTTCGCTACTGATGCTGATCAAAGACTTAGGGATAGAGTCCAGGTTTGTGGCCTAACTAATTATTATTTCTGAAAAACTGATAGAAGAAACCCATAAAAAAAGCCATTCAAATTAATCCAACTACCTACTTGCCGAAATGTCCTGGTAACTTTTAAAACACCCTGTGCACTTAGGTTTAAGTCCGGTGGGTTTTAAAACGCCCTGTACAGTCAGTGCCCTAACAACTAGTATGAAAAAGTGGATACATAAGTCAAGGAACGAACCGTACATCAGGTATTAATATGCGACAGTAAGATAAGAACAAATAACTAACAAAATCTCCATTTCCAGGATATGGAAGACTTGGACAGAATAAAATGCCTGAAGAGATGTGAGAAGAAATGTAGTGAGACCGATGAAGACTGGTGCGTCATAGAAAAGGAAAATGTAGCGCTACTACATGTGGAAATGAAAGCCAATCGCTGGTACAAGGCGTACACTATTAACGACATATTTCAGGTATTTTGTTATTAGAATTTATGATAAGAAATTAAACGAACATAGTTTTCTTTATTGTTGCTACAAGATATTAAATGAAAAATGTATTTTATGGTAATTTTATGATACATTTGCTTCTGGCCCTGCATAGTTTGAAACTGTTTTACATTTATTTTTTCATGATCTTCGTTCAATTCTACTGTCGGCTCAGTGGATTGATAAAATTCCAGAGTGCGTTAGATATTAGACATTAGCCTCGGGTTGCTTAAAGAAAATTTTTATTGTACTAGACGCTACTGGCGTACCGTTAAGTAATTATTTCTTTCAAACAGCCAAAGAAACATGGTATTTCTGAAGGTTCTTACGTTATTTTATCGCTTGGCAGGTGTTGAATCGAGAAGGGACAGACAGCTATCGGCTAATAGCTGGCAACACTGGCAAAGGTATGTATATCTTTTAATTAGACGACCAGATGGCCTAGTGGTTAGAGAACCTGACTACGAAGCTTGAGGTCCCGGGTTCGATTCCCGTGTCGGGGCAGATATTTGTATGAAAAATACGAATCTGTGTTCTCGGGTCTTGGGTGTTTACTATGTGTTTAAGTATGTATCTATCTATATAATTATATTTATCCGTTGCTTAGTACCCATAACACAAGCTTTGCTAAGCTTACTTTGGGACTAGGTCAATTGGTGTGAATTGTCCCGTGATATCTTATATTTATATTTATTTATTTAATTGTAGTTTTTAAGTATTTTATTTGTAATTATTTTATGTTGAAAAAATGACTTTCTGCCAAGTTTCTTGCGGCGCATTCTTATTGGCAATGATGGTCTTTCCGAAAGCGCTGGTAGTTTAAAAAAATGACGCGCAAAAGTGCCCATTGCGGCCTATTTACTGAATAAATGATTTGAATTTGAATTTGAATTATTATGTGTGGCGTGCAGTAAGATAGCAGCGCCAGTAGCTGCACCCGCACGCACCCGCCTGCACTAGCAGCAGGGTAGATAACACTAGCGCTGCCTACCTTTATGGCAACACTAGCACTGCCCTAGCAGCCTACCTGCCTAGCACTAGCAGTGCCTACCCTCATGGTAGCGATAGTGTTGCCTACCCTCACTGCACGCCACTACACCGTGTTTTTGTTACTTCTGTCAATTTTGATAAATGGCACTGACCATTGATAGAAACTTCTGCTAATTAAATTTTTGACACTTTTTGAAAATGATTACAACTCCTCTAATATTATAAATGGAAATAAGTGTACGTGTGTGAGCTGTTTTAAATTACAAGCTTTTATTTATCTTGGCCTGTTCGTTCTTGTTGTTGTTGTTGCTGTTTTATTGGATCAAATCTTGCAAGTTCATTTTGATTCACTTCCAATGGTCGGATTGACTTGAAATTTGGTATACATAATGTGAGTATGATGAAAATGCTGGTACAGTCATCGAAACAATTTTTATGTTAAAATTGGGATGTACGCACGCATTTATGATATTTTTTCCGTTCCGCAGGTGTGTTCCCAATAGTAAACGACTCTCGAGTGTTGATAGACATTTCGTCCATCGCTGCATTAAAGGAGGTTTACAAAGACGCTAACCTTGTGGTGGGGGCCGGTATGACCCTAACAGACCTGATGGCCACCTGCGTTCGGTGGACTAGAGAGGCCGACTTCCAATATCTGCAGCAGTTCCATGAACATTTGGACCTGGTGGCTCATGTTCCTGTTAGAAATGTTAGTATTTATATTTCAGTATGTACCCTGTATTTAAATCATCACGCATTTCCCCCATCACGTTAAGAATCATTCTCAGAATGATCTACACACGACTCTACTGCCAAGATAATAAGACAGTATTTATTTTGAGCACCACAACCGCTCATATCCACTTCTGCTGCTGGCTATTTATTGTAAGATACAGAAGCAATTACATCTATGAACAGGACTAAAATTAAATAAGATAATTACTTTTAAACTAGCCGTTACCCGCGACTCCTTCCGCTTAGAATTCGGTTATCGCTATCCCGCGGGAACTATGCAATTTTCCTGGATAAAAACTATTCTATATCCTTCCCCGGAACTCAAACTATCTGTATACCGAATTTCATCTAAATCGGTTCAGCGGTTTAGACGTGATGGAGTAACAAACAAACAAATAAACAAACAAACAGACTTACATACTTTCACATTTATAATATTATAGTGGGATGGGATGGGATAATGGGATAGCAATAGTAAGTTAATTATCATCATCATCATCATCCCAGCCTATATACGTCCCACTGCTGGGCACAGACCTCCTCTCATAATGAGAGGGCTAGGACCGTAGTTCCCACGCGGGCCCAGTGCGGATTGGGAACTTAACACACACCATTGAATTGCTTCGCAGATTTGTGCAGATTTGTGAAGGTCAAAAAGCTTCTCCCTTTGACCTTCCACATCTCTCCATCCAAAGCTATATTAATATTTTTTTTAGATTGGCACTATTGGCGGAAATCTGGCTATGAAAGCGACTCACAATGATTTTCCATCCGACATTTTTCTTCTGTTCGAAACTGTAGAAGCCACCGCCACTATAGGTATGGATTTACTATTAAATTTATTAGGCAAATATCATTAAAAAAAAACACAGACTTAAGTATCTAACACAAGTTCTTGGCTCAATATGGCAGCACTATATATGGAAGGTTCCTAGGTTAAAAAAACAGTATATATTTATTATTCCCTCAGTTAGACCATAAGAAAATATTGATTTGTAATTTTATATACACTATACAGGGTGTCTGACCATGGGGTTTAAATGCAAGCTTCGATCCTACTAGTATAACTGAGCTACTTTTGTTTTATAACATTTTCAAATATAGGCCTTATTTTTGTAGTCACTCAAGTTAAGTTCGGTTTAGTATTTCGGTTTTACGGGATGACCGTAAAAGTAAAAATTTGGAATTGAAATAAAAAATACAAAAAGATTCCAAAAAAAACAATCTTAATTTGATTGCTTAGAAACGATATCTCTTGTCCGGGTGAGCGGTTAGTTCCAAAGGAATGCCGAAAAAGTTTGAGGGCTTACGGCATAGGCGTCGCTGCTTAAGTGACTAAGTAAGAAACACAAGCTGAGATATGAGGTGCATAGGGAAATTCGTGTCGGTACCGTTGACCATCAGTGGTGTAGCGGTATAGCACGCGGTACGGATTACCGAGGACCTGGGTTCGATTCCCAGTGATGGTCTTATTTTTCTGTTTTTTCTGTGCATCTATATTTCAGTTTGTATTTTCAATTTACAAGCAACAATTTTTTTTGTTAAGTACTGTCAGAAAATCTTTTTTTTTTTTCAGTAATGGACTATTTTTATTTTTGCTCTATTAGATTCAATATTTATTCAAAGCTTAAAACCAGTGTAATTTCTTACTTCCAGTTAATAGTAAATTGGAAAAATCCGATGTCAAAATGCAGGACCTGTTGAAATTGGATCTCAGCAACAAAGTGATAGTGAATGTGAAACTTCCACCATTATCTAGTAATTGTCATATAAGGACTTATAAGGTTAGTTGAGTTGAGTATACGAAAACATTTCTGATGATCAATGAGCGGGGTGCGTCCCAGGATATCAACTACAAAATATCTAATTTCATATTAATAACTTTCACAAGATATAAGGAACGTTAGCTGTAACAACAAAAAGTATAATTTTTTAACGTATAACGCTTAAATTATATAACGATGTTTTTATATAGCTTCAATTTGTATAAGATTTATATGGACTAATTTCTTTTAACATAACATACTATTAGGTGTGATTAGGTAGGTATATCACTCATAATAAAATATATAATAATATGTCTAAATGTTAAATTATGTGGCGACCAAGACGAAATTGTGCAGAAGCGACTTGGAAGAGGCCTATAATTATGTCCAGCAGTGGACTGCTGTAGGCTGATGACGATGTTGAGCGTTTCTGTGATAGGTTTGTTGGCGCCGTGAGGTCCGTTTGAAAACTTTGACATGTGTGTGAGGCAATCACAAGCAAGACTGTACACCACGCAACGCCATGTAGCGATAATTCGCTTGTGAAGAAAACTTCAGTAACGCGTTCACTGCCACTTGATTTCCACTGGTGACACCGACGCACGTGTGCGTTCAAAATGTATGAATAATTATGACAGCGGCACCTGCCGAAGTTCCGAAAACGCATATGTGCGTCGGTGGTAGTGAATGCGTTAAAATTATGATTATATTTCGATTTTTCCTTAGAGTACCCGCAAGACTGAATAGTAACAGTAGCAAAAGGATAAACATCATTTGATCAATTCTACCTATAAGAGCGTTTTCAGATTATCTGATTCGATATCGATATCGGACGCCAATACCGATATCGGGGCAAGTAAAATGTATAAAATACGTAGGTACCTGTCTTTCAGATTATCCGAATGAGAATCAGAATCAGAAATATTTATTTGTATGAATACGGTTACACGGTCTAAAAATTCAAATATTGGTACATGCGCATTCAACCTACATGTAGGTGTACAAATTTTTAATGTCAAGTTATATTACTTAGGGGCTGTTTCACCATCCATTGACCAGCGCTCCGATCCGATATCACATCAAATTTTATACATTTTACTTGCCCCGATATCGTATCGGGCGGCGTCTAACTTTACTTGACTATGCTTTTTTGACCAGCAAAAGAAACGGTATCCATACAACAGCTGTGTGGATAACATGTCCTTGAAGCTAGTTTAAAACAAAATCTTTTTTACCCTCAGATAATGCCTCGAGCTCAAAACGCACACGCAATCCTCAACGCCGGCTTCCTCTTCAAACTAAACTCTCTCAACATCGACAAATGCAATATAGTCTTTGGCAATATACGGCCAGAGTTCGTAAGGGCGTCGCAAACCGAGCAGGCTTTAAAAGGAATGCTGTTGAGTACGGCGCTTGTAAAAGGGATTGAGAAGCTGAACGAAGAGTTGATGCCGGTTGTGGTGCCGCCGGAACCGTCCCCGGAATGCAGGAAAAGTATTGCTTTGGGCGTCTTTTATAAGGTACTTGTTAGCTGTTGTCCAAGTCATCCGTCCTCGTTGATTGACGTCCTATCCTACGCTGCGTTTGACAATCCGCGGGTACACGCCGTGGGTTCACGATGGAAGCAGGCCACTTCCAACCGAAGCTATTGGAGGTCTACGTGGGGGAGTAATGTCTGGCAGTGGATGGCCTACGGTTGATTATGGTGATGATAATGATGATTTGTTGGCCGTGTCTTCGTCTGTAAAGATTTTTTTTATTACGGTCCCACGGGAACTACACTTCATTTTTTTTGCATTAGAAAGAAGGTAAGCGATCTTGACGTGTCTTTTTATCGAAAAACACTTTTGAAAAATAAGTCACAGCAAATGTCATTATTTTGGTATCATGAATAATAGTTACTGTTTAATTAAAAACGTTTTTCAATAATAAGACTCGTCAAGACTGTTTACCTTATTTCTAATCCTAAAAAAAACGAAGTATAGGTATATAGAATCTTCTAGATGAAAACTATTCTTTGTCCTTCCCATCAGTCTTCAAACTACTTCCATATCAAATTTAATCTATAGTCGGTTTAGCGATTTAGGCGTCAGGAAGTAACAGACAGACATAGTTACTTTCGTATTTATAATATTAGTAAGGAAAGAATGTTGGTCATCATATCACTTGTTTTATTATTATTTTATTAGGATAGTTTTTCAGTGGTAGGTACAGTCACCAGGACCTATATCTGACACAACAAGCGTGCATAAATATCTGATACGACTCTATCCCGCCGGAACCGGGCCGGAAAAACGTGTCAGATATTTTTTGCACGCTCCGCCGTGGCAGATATTAATGTTGGTAACCGTACCTAGATCCAACCTATTCGAAATCTCCAGTTGAATTATAGAAAGAGTTGTGGTAGCCTAAAGTCTGGTCGCGGAGCGCGAAGAATTTCGTACAATGACCTTTCATTGTGTGTCTCTGTTGCTCGCGCGTAAATATTTGCCGTCGCGCTCGCACAGATGAATTTGTACGAATGCGACAGCGCGAGTGACAGAGACAAGTAGTGGAGGTCATTGCGCGAAATTCTTCGTGTTCCGCGACCTTACTTTAGTAGTTTGACCCATGGTCTCTCAATCAGAGGATCGTGGGTTGAAAATCGGGTTCGCATCTGAGTTTTTCAGAAGTCATGTGCGAAATTACATTTGTAATTGTAAAGCAATTTAACGTTACAGCCTAAGCCCTCTCATTCTGAGAAGTGGATTGTGCCCTGCAGTGGGAATTATAACCCTCTCTCTACCTCTCTCTATCACTGCCTCTCTATATGTCTTTACCAAAGATGATGAATAATTCCTTATTGATTTATCTACTCTTCAATATAAAGTAAACGTTTTTTACATGTTTCAGGCTCTTTTGTCTCTTTCACCCGTGGTGAACCCTCGGTACTTGAGCGGTGGCACTCTTCTTACGCGGCCCGTGTCCCGTGGCACTCAAACATTTGACACCGATAAGTCTCTATGGCCTCTGAACGAACCAGTGCCCAAACTGGAGGCTCTAACACAGGTATACGTAGTATATTTTATTAGTGAACTAACATAATTTGCTATTTTGCGATTACACCCTCAAGATGGTACGTCTGCGATATAATGAGGGCTATCGCGTATGAATTCACCACTAGAGGCGCTAGTGTAGCGTGAGGTCTCCGAAATGTCAAATCTCATAGTTTTTGGGTGAGCTACGCGGGTTTATTTATAATTAGAATAATTTTGTGAATATTTTGCAATACCTGAAATTAATTATGGCAAATATGCGTTCCGGGGCAATTAATGTCTGTGTTTTGAGACAGTTTTGTCTTTCGGAAACCTTTGTCCTCCCTTTTTTCCGAACAAAACGGGGACTATGCAACACTGTGGCATGCTCGATATTTTTATGGTACGGCTTTAAGGTGTATTAAATATGATTTTAATCTAAACTTTGTTTTCACGCCCGTAATAACAGACTTTGAAAGCCATACTTAAAAACCTCACGCAAAAAGATAGCCCTCATTAATATAATGAGGGTTTACACAGAGGCGAAATATCGCTAGATGGCGTTAGTATCGTGACGTGACGAGGTCCGTTTAACGTTTGAAGTTTGCTTGCGATTAGCTCATTTAGTTATTCAACCAATCACGAGCAAACGTCAAACGAACCTCACGATACTAACGCCATCTAGCGATATTTCGTCTCTGTGAAAACCCTCATTGAGGCCGAATTCTCGAGACCGCGGGTCGGCAAGTGCAGCGTAGAACGTCCACCAACAAGATGAACGGACGACCTGGTTAAAGCGAAGCCACTGGAGGGCTATAGGGGAGGTATATGTCCAACAGTGGACGTCCTACGGCTGATATATGATGATGATAATTATTTTCACCTCACTAGCTCAGAAACACTGCCCTTGTGTGAAATCTGAGTGGAAAAGCGCTCTTTCCCCGCAATTATTAAGAGTTCAAGTTGGCTGATGTTAGTTCCTGGCGATTTGTTGATAGGACACTTCTGTGAGCTTTAGCTTAAGGAATTACGGGGTCGAAACCGTCTTGATCCGATATTTTTTTTGTTTTATAAATCTTCACTTCTTCCAGTGTTCCGGTGAAGCAAGATACTCGTGTGACGTAAGCACAGCAGCCCGAGAGGTGCACGTCGCCTTTGTGTTGTCAAGCGTATGCGTCGGGGAGATAGACCGCTTCGACGCCAGCGCTGCTTTGGTAAGCTATTTACCACTTAGTTGGTGTAGGTAGGTTGGCGTATAGTTAACATACATTTTATGCAAAACTACCTAGTAGCAGTCTATAAATAAGCTAAGCCGCGGATGGCCGGAAGGGCGGGCGGACTCTATTTATACGGCGAAACTATAAGGGTTTCTTGTAGGACTCTATAAAACCGATAAAAATGAAACTAATTGTATGTATGTATGTAAATACTTTATTGTATATAAAACACAAAAATAATACAAAAAGAAAACAAAAAAATAAAAGAGTCCTACAAAGGCGAATTTATCCCTAAAAGGGATATTTTCAAGCTAACCTAAACAGGAAAGGAAAACTTAAATATAGGCGAACAGTAATTTATGCACAGTGAGAAAAAAAGAATAGGTATATAACATAATTGTAATTATGAAATTGTTTGTTAAACATCAAAAATAAGACAAAATGTGACGACTTTATTTATATTCCATAGCCTTTACAGTTTTATGTTATGGTCATGTCGTACCCTATTGTTATACAAAGCATACCTACTTAAAGCGGTTCGTCACGTTAGCTCATGGTAAATCGTTAGATGGCTGGTGGTTTTTGTAATTTTTAGAATATCCGCAGAATACTAATAGTTAATTTTATGATTTGCGCAAACAATATGTCCATAATTAACTATCCTCAAAAAAAATCACGTTTATCACCTCTGTGGAGGCAATGCAGTCATACACCTGTTTTGTATGGAAGATGTACCACCTTAATACTGAAAATCCTGCAGATACCTTTGCTCAAAACTTGAAGAAGAAGTACTTTTAACAAAACCAAGCTAATTTATAACCGACTATTTACTTTAAGTACTGTAAACCATCAATCTCTTCCAGAAATTAAAAGGCGTGGTGTCGTTTCTGACAGCTAAAGACATTCCCGGCAAGAACTCTTTCACACCAACTGACGTACCAGCCCAAGACTTTGACGAAGAAATACTGGCTAGCAAGCACGTCTCTTACTACGGACAACCCATAGCAGTCGTAGCTGCTGTCACACACAAATTGGCTTTGAAAGCTGCGGGAATGGTCAGGGTGGAGTATAAGGGGAAGAAAGAGCCGGTGTTGAGTATTGAAGAGGCGTTAGTTGCCCCGGATAAGGATAAAAGGGTGAGTTTTTTTTTTATAAATTCTGTTAATGTTGTTGTTAGGGACGCCCGTAGTGGAAACAACTGCTGGTGCTTGGTTTGTAATTGGAGTCTATAATTGTTAGCCCTCTTAGACTCGAGGATGAGCAATTCGGATCCCGTTAACGAATCCTGACCCAGACTTAACTTGTTTCCAACATTTCCATAGATCCGGGAGGACGTCTCAATAAAACCTACAAACAAAGGCGTAGACACGACGCAAGTTATCAAAGGAAACTTCTCCATACCCTCGCAATATCATTACACTATGGAGACACAGTGCTGCACCACGGCCAACACTGAACTTGGACTGACTGTACGCTCCTCTACCCAGTGGATGGACATAATTCAAGTTGCAGTGAGCCAGGCATTGGGCATGAAGGAAAACCAGTGCGTGATTTGATACTATTTTACAACTACCTGGCCAAGCCTGGCCAGGCCCCTGTACCACAAAATTTACAAGTGCAAAATTTGCCAATTGTTAATTTTCTCTGAATATAAAATGTTACAATTTTGTACAAATTGCACTTGTAGCTCTTTTAACTTTTGTGGCACAGGGAAGTAAGCAAGCGTTTCCACCAGAGATGTGCCAGGAATGTGTTTTTTAGAACCAATAGAAACGTGTCATTTATCCTCGCTTAGCACAGCTCTTGTGGAAACCGGTGAGCGCGGTGCGAGGTTTTTGTATGTATACAAACTAAGAAAGGGATGTTTGCGAGGAATGTGTTGCGAGGGATGTGTTGCTAAGTAGTAAGTACTCCGTCACTATTAGCGGCCAGTAGTGCGTGCGCTCTGCTCCCGCCACACGGTGAGGCAAAATGGGCTTTAGAGATGTTCTTATGAGCTCCAGTAATCCCAATTTATCATTGTGTTAAGGGTGATAGTGAAAGTACCGCGCGTGGGTGGCGCGTACGGCGGCAAAGCGTCTCGATCTGCCCTGGTAGCGTGCGCGTGCGCTCTGGTCGCGCGCAAGCTGAACAGAACGGCCACGCTCGTGCTGCCCATAGATCACAACATGGCCATTGTCGGGAAGCGGTTACGCTGCTACGCTGACTATGAGGTAAGTGCATAATTGAATTGAATCGACATACAGCGGTGAACGCTTCAGTGATTTCATTTCTATTCACATTATTCTTTGTTTTTTTCACAATCGTTTATATTAATTAATGGTATCTCTACCTATTGTCTCATAGCGAGGTACTGACAGTATCGATAGTACTGACACTACCATTATTTTTGCTACGTAATCTACACTACACACTTCCACTCCATCCCTATAAGTAGGTATGTTATGTCACAGCCAGTCGCAGGGAAATGGCCAAAACAGAGATTTGAACACACCCCTAAGGGATACGACCAAGTCACGCAGGATGTTAAAATCGCGAATTCATTTTGTCATTTGCCTAGATAAAATCAGTCATTTGATCAAACCTGTTTAGTGAAATAACGAAATCAGTCAAAAAGTCAACTCGTTTTTTCATTGCACTAAATACTTATGTTTACAGATTTGATGAAATCCCTGAAATACAACAGTGGGTTGATAAAGCGAACTCTTAAAGTCGACTCATTATATTGTTTAAATTTCTTATGCAATGATTTTCATAAGATATTTAATAAATTATGTTGACAACGCAATGTTCTATTTTTATTTTAATCCCATTTCTTTGCAGATAGGCATAAACAAGGACGGCGTTATCCAATACCTCACTCTCTCCTTCTACTCGGACTGCGGGTACTCCTTCAACGACTCCTCCGCTGGCGAGATCGCGTCCACAATCACCAACTTGTACGAGAGCAGTCGGTGGCTGATCAAAGGATATAGCGTTCTTACAGACAAGCATTCTAACACTTGGTGTAGAGCGCCTGGTGAGACCTCATCTCTAGACTGTGTCCTTGTGCTGGGCACAGACTTATGCAGAGACAGCTCTTAGGGAGAGATATCGATTGAATATTTCAACAAAATAAAAACACTAACAGTGGATGTAAGCCGCTTCCAACCGAAGCAACTGGAGGCCTATATCCAATGTCCTATGGCTGGTATGATGATGAAAAACGCTAAAGGCGTGTTTCATCTGTTGCACTCAAAAACATTTCATTTGTCTCTGATTTATCTGACACAACAAGCAGTCATGAGATTCAGTTATAGAGATATAGTTATAAGTACGTAGCGGTGATTTTTATTAAGTATTCTAAATTAACGCGACTGATAGAATCTAACATTGTACCTACCTGACGCGTCATTAATCCTGTTTGAAAACAGTTGCGTGCGCAATGTAGCTTGGAGAGATTTTGAAACAGTTTGTGTGATATTATGAAGATTTATGTGCAAGTGAAAGAAAGCGGGTTGCATGAAAACGAACAGACGTAGATCGAACAGACGTAGGTACTGTACTAACCTCTTGTGTCCGTTGATTCGATGCTGGCAGCATAGTTCTAATTTTAAAATAATAATAGGAAACGGACGCAAGGGTGTTAAACAGAAGACTTGTATTCTAGCTGCCAACGTAGGAACGTGATCTTAAAATATATAAAAAGATAATAACGAAGTGTTTTTCTTAATAAAATAGGGAAATATTAAGCTAGTGGAGGCCGTCCGTCCACTACAATTTGGTGGAGGTGCGGCTCTTTACAAAGAAGAGTGAGATCCGTCCTCTTGCGCAAAGCGAGATAATATAATAAGAAGCCTTGAGTAAGTAAGGATCAACGGACACAAGAGGTTAGTACAGTACCATCAGCTAAATAAGAGGTCTACCAATTTTTAAACAAGTTCCTATCAAATGAATATGTCGCTAAAGTCGAACTTTCCAGTTGACAGACACGTCTATTGGCATTATTGTTTTTGACATGTAAACGATTATCAACTTTAGGGTGGTAGACCACATATTTCGCTGATGGTACCTGTTTTTCATAAGTGGCAGTGGAGTAGCAAGATAAAAGATTGTAAAATAACGTCTGAATCATTTTTTTTTCAGGAACCACCGAAGGCGTTGCGATACTCGAACACATAATGCATCGAATCGCGCACGCCGTTAAAAGAGATCCCACAGACATAAAAATCCAGCACCTTTCACCAAAACACCAATCCGTCAAAGACTTACTCCTATCATTCAAAACCGACATTAAATACGACGAAAGAAAAGCAGAAATTGAAAAGTACAACTCTCAAAACGCTTGGAAGAAACAGGCGATACAGATATCCACGATGAGTTACCCGATAGGATATGCTTTTAACTTTCCCGTGACAATTTCTGTTTACCATGCGGATGGGACGATCCTGATATCCCATGGGGGTATAGAGATGGGGCAAGGTATTAATACTAAGGTGGCTCAGGTGTGTGCATACACTTTGAAAGTGGCTTTGGACAAAGTAACAGTGCAGGGCAGTGATACTTTTGTCTCACCCAACTCGATGGCCAGTAATGGAAGTTACACAAGTGAATGTCTGGCGTTTGCTACTGTGAAAGCTTGTAAAGAACTGCTAGATAGAATGGAGCCTGCCCGGAGCGAGTTGAATGAGCCGACTTGGGAGGAGGTTGTTAAACGGTCTTTTGATAAAGGTAAGTACTAAATGCACAGAAAAATAAATAAGCAGCAGACCATAACATGACAGATGTCTGTCCAGTTACATAAAATAAAATCTTTAGGTGAAACCTGTATTTGTAAATTTTCAATTTGCACTGGGGACACGTGGAAACTGCAGCTCAAGCCCTCTTAATCTAAAAGGAGGCCTGTGTCCAACAGAAGGACATGTATAGGCCATAATTGATGTGAAAATCATAGTAGACCTAATACCTCATTCATGAAATCCATTTTGATGACGTAGATCGGGTAGATATACGTCTCTGGATCACTGCGGCCCAAGGCCTCTCATTCTGATAGGAGGCCCGTGCCCAGCAGTGGGACGTATACAGCTGGGATGATGGTCGCTCTCCGTTATCACACTTAGTATGCACTCGTACAACTATACTTATATATACGTATAGATATTAATGGACACAATCTACACAGGTATAAACCTCCAAGCGTCCTACATGTATTCAGACAACGACTCCCTAGCGGGCTACAATGTGTATGGCGCGTGCGCTGCGCAGGTCGAACTAGACGTGTTAACAGGAAACCACGTGGTAACGCGGGTTGACATACTGGAAGACACTGGCGTTAGCCTCAGCCCGGACATCGACGTGGGACAGGTTAGTTGACAAATTCAGATGTTAGATGGCGTTTCGAACTCAACCAGAGTTCATCTTCAGAACAACACAACCGGTCACCATGCTAACACCTAACTAAAGACATCTAACATTAAATTTGGTAAAGTCTAGTCGCGGAGCCCGAAGAATTTCGTACAATGACCTTTCACTAGGCGTCTGTTGTTCGCGCGTAAATATTTGACGTAGCGCTCGCACCGATGAATTTGTACGAATGCGACGTCAAATATTCACACGCGAGTGACAGAGACAATGAACGAAAACAATTACTTTGCTCACCCGCAACCTTAAGGTCAAAGTAAGGTAAGGTAAGGTCACGGTCGCGGGTGATCAAATTACCTAATTGTTTCATTGATCTGGTAATATGTTAAGCGGTTAATCAATCAACTGAACTAAGTACTTACCTATTATTAGGATGGCTTATTCAAAGATAATTGGATATTATGCATTCTTGGCTATTAATACCTGTGAACATTATAAAAACTAACCTGATTCGTTAGTACATTAATAAATTAAAGCAGTCTGAAGGCGTAAAATTTAGCCCATACTTACTAACAAGGCTCATAAAAAAAACTCACCCTCATCTTTTATCTGGTCTCATAAAATCCTCTTCAATACTCTTCACCAGCTCTTTCTTCTTATACCACCAACTAACATTCTTTCTAACCAGTCCCGCAGCTTTTATAGCCAGTTTCAACCCTTTTCAGATCGAAGGTGCCTTCATAATGGGCCTAGGTCTATGGACCAGCGAGCACCTAGTATACGCACCATCAGGCCGTCTCCTGACCGACCGCACGTGGACGTACAAGCCGCCCGGGGCAAGGGACATCCCAGTGGACATGCGAGTAGCTTTCAAAAGAAACTCGTTTAACAACGCTGGCGTACTGCGGTCTAAAGGTACAGTCGAGGTCTAAGACATGTTTACCACTTTACGCTGTCGCTGTCACTTCGTATTTGAACTTTTGTATAAATTGACAGAAGATATCGTTTCGTGTGTACCACAGTCGACGGTAAAATTGACGACCATTATCCTCAATCGGACCTTTATGATAATAGATGAAATATCAAAAGAAACTTCAACGCTGGCGTACCTACTGGTCTAATGGTATCATAGTTCACGGAAAATTTGGAATCTAATCTAAGGTCATGATAATAAATCGGGTCTAAGGTCATTAAGTATAATGATAAATGAACAATCCCAATTCAGAACAATTGATGAAATTCAAAGAGAAACTCGTATATAAGTAACAACGTGGTCATGTTTCATACTGCGTTCTAAAGGCGACCATTATCTGCAATTCCTAAGATAATTTATGATAATGGTTGTCAATTCATTGATGAAATTTTAAGACAAACTCGTATAACAACAACAACACTGTCGTACTGCGGTCTAAGACCCCTGTCCTGTCTCACCGGAACGCCATGGCTTACGTACCACTGCAGGACACAGGCCTCCTCTCAGAGCGAGTGGGCTTGGGCCGTAGCTTCCACGCGGGCCCAATTGGGGCCCGGATTGGGAACTTCACACACAATTTAATTTCTTCGCAGGTGAGTGCAGGTTTTTTCACGATGTTTTCCTTCACCATAAAGCTCAATTTTTTTCTACCATTTCAAATTATCAATCCAAAAAGGCGAAGGTGAGAGGTGAAGGTCAAATTGGCAGGACCTAATTAAGTTAGAAAATAATTTGGACCACACCAGTGTGCAGTGCTGGTAACGTGAGATGGATATGTTCGGGGAACAAATTGTCATGAAGAGTCAGGAATTTAATATCAAATTCTTGGTCAAATTGTTCCAGCCACTGGCGAGCCGGCACTGACTCTCGCTGTATCAGTGACGCATGCGCTCCGGGACACAATCGTCGAGGCGCGCAAGGAATACGGCTACGAAGACACTCAGTGGACAAATGTCGGTAAGTCAGCATGCAATACTAGCGAGCAAGAATAACGGGTCATTTCTCACCAGTCTCTTATACAGCTAACTATATTTCAATCTCCACAACAGCGGGTCTCCCAACAGAACCTCCTCGAACCAAAAATTTCATTTTTATGCCCCCCATAAGTTCGGAACAGTTCATTTACCTACGCTACTTACTACCGACCTCGATTTTTTTTCGGAAATGCAAACGTACCTATTACGCCCCCCCCCCTGGCATTTCTCTACGCCCACCTAGGGGGGCATGCCTCCCTGGCTGGGTACTTCTGCTCTACAATAATCAAAAATTTAAATTTGAAAAAAAAAACCTACTTTCTGCCAGTTTCTTGCAACACATTCTTCTTAGCAATGATGGTCTTTCCGAAAGCGCTGGTAGTGTAAAACGGTGACATATATAACCCTCCTTCGGGCAGCCGGGTAAAAAGAGCCCTTTGCCCCTTCTTTTTTTCCCTATTTTTGAGTACAGTCGAGTTCATAAACTTGTGAGCAAAAGTACAATCAAAAATATTTGAACATGCCGTTAACAATAGTCGTGTTAACTCGTGTTCATATAGTTTTGATAAAATTTTTGCTCACTTGTTTATGAACTCGACTGTTCCTAAGTGGACAGAGAAACAAACACCTATATGGCTAAAAAGCCATATCTAGGTGCTTCACCTTTTTGGTCACCTGTAATTTTTATTCCTCTACCAGTTTTTTTTCACTTTCAAGATTCCTGGTGAAATCTAACGACTCGGCAAATTATCGAAACATCCTAAACTTTATCTTTTTTTACAGAAACTCCCTTCTCGGTGGAAAATATTCTTCAAGCAATTTCGCCCAAACCAGAACGCTATAAAATACAGTAGGATCAATAATATATAGATGTTAAGAGTAAGACAACGAATAAAAAAAGTTGTTATATTCTGTGCTCAAAGTATTTTATATTAAATTCCCAGAGGGGAACTAGTTATATTAAATTTTAAAGTGCATTGGTTGCTGTAAAATATATTTCTAAAATGTGGTAAAGTAAATAGGTAGGTAATTCGAAGACTAAACACATGTCAATATAATATGTTAAGTTTTATATAATTTTCATCTTTGATAATAAAAAAAAAAACAATTTCAAAATATGTTTTATTTATAAATATTTACAAACAACATACTGTCATCATGTGGTTGTACGACGAATGGCGGAACATCCCTGTTGAAATCCTAATAAACATTATTTTGAAACAACATGTCTATTTTCACTCCTAATATCCCCTAAGTTCATAAATCACACGTTTAACGCGAAAAGTCTACAAGCCTTCAAGTGAAGTCTACAAGTTGTCCTCCTTGGTGTTTCCCTTGCAAGATACAAAACAGTTTCTTTAGATGATTTACCGCTTTAAATTGCCGACAAACGTTTAATCGACTTTCTCTTCCTAACCTACTTTTCGCTTAGCAATTCTTTTCTGCGCGGGGACGCAGTTCTAACCTAAATTACTTAACATGCGATATCGATCACAAATAAATGAACATCGTTCTTAAATACTCATCAAATTTATCGATGAAGTACAGTACCTTCCGTTAAACTGTTTATAAGTTAGATAAATATAACTGAATTATGCTGAATAAGAACACGAGAACTAAATAATCGATGAAAAGTTTATCGGTAAAACAAACGGCACCAATGATTTTTTACTTCACTCCTAAAGCTTATTGATTGAGGGTTTTCACAGAGGGGAAATATCGCTAGATGGCGTTAGTATCGTGATCGTGAGGTCCGTTTGACGTTTGCTCGTGATTGGTTAAAAAACTAAATGAGCCAATCGCAAGCAAACGTCAAACGTCAAATGGACCTCACGATTCTAACGCCATCTAGCGATATTACGCCTCTATGAAAACCCTCATTCTAAGTTTTTTGTGGCGTTTGCACTTTTAGTAATCTTTGTATTATTTAGGCAATACAATACCCAAGTAGCACAGAAGCGCT
Organism: Choristoneura fumiferana; assembly: GCF_025370935.1. Classification (NCBI taxonomy): domain Eukaryota; kingdom Metazoa; phylum Arthropoda; class Insecta; order Lepidoptera; family Tortricidae; genus Choristoneura; species Choristoneura fumiferana. The sequence goes on from NC_133478.1 coordinate 3,528,533, forward strand.
GTATATTAGCTGAATCACTCCACAATAGCATCTTAAGCTGTACAAGACTGCAGAATAAGAGGCATGCGCCTCTAATGAGAGGCGATATTTCAGTTTTGTTTTATCTCTTACCGAATTCTTTACAACACTTTACTCATATACAGTAGTGAATAATATTTTGGCATCGTATTTCGTCAAATAAGTTCTTATTTATCTTTAGTTGAGAAAGCAAGACAAACACGATTTTTTCCGACAAAATACGACGGCAAAACATTTATTAACTACGTCAGTACCTACATAAGTCATTTTTTGAGTCATCTTACTAAACAATTCATGACGTACTAACAGATGATTAAAACATTTCTTCTTTTGAAAATAATCACAATGACAATCATTATAATAAACAAAATTGTGTACTACGTTTTATAAAGGTGAGAACTAAACTATGTCTTACAAATTATTGAACAAACGAATTAGGTTGCGGTTTCCCATCGTCACTAGAAATCAGGAAAACAGACTTGTTGGACCGAAACATGTCGACCATGTATTCTTATTAAAAAAAAAAACGAAAATTGAATATCACGGATTCTAATACGGGCTCGTATTTACTTCCCACAAGCTTTACTGTTTACGTAAAACATCTGGATTTTCTAAATGCCTAAAATATGGTCACATCGGAGCCCTTTATATTGTTAGATTTGGCTCAAATTTTTGCAGCAAGGCGATTAAAGTGTATTCGAATAAAAGGAATCTTGTGGAGAATGTAAAAAAAAATGTATAAGTCGATTCACAAGAACTGGCACGAATGAATTGAACGGACGATATGTCACTGCGTGTGCCGTTCTTATACAGCTAACAAGTCTATTATAATACTTCTTATAATACGATTATCAATTATCGAATCAACCTATATCACTCACTCAATGAGGTCCGTCGTGAGGTCCGTTTGACGTTTGCTTGCGATTGGTTAAATAACTAAATGAATGAGCCAATCGCAAGCATACGTCAAACGGATCTCACGATACTACCGCCATCTAGCGATATTTCACCTATGTGAAAACTAGGGTTGTAACGGAACTTCGCCTCCATTATTGCGGAAGTTCCGCAAGAAATCGTATCTTCGCCTCCGCCTCCGCAATTTTTTTTTGCGGAGTTATAACGGACACATTTACATTACATACATATATATTACATTAACGGTTACATTTGAAATTTACCACGAGCTTTGCGGTGAAGGAAAACATCGTGAGGAAACCTGCACAAACCTGCGAAGCAATTCAATGGTGTGTGTGAAGTTCCCAATCCGCACTGGGCCCGCGTGGGAACTATGGCCCAAGCCCTCTTGTTCTGAGAGGAGGCCTGTGCCCAGCAGTGGGACGTATATAGGCTGGATGATGATGATGATGATGAGTTATAACGGAGGTTTATTTCTCATTTCATTATCTCGGCGCGCAGTGGGAACGCGGTTGGGGTGGGGGCGGGAGTATGTCAAATAACACACGACAGGAATCAACCTGTCTTGTTGCTTGGACGTACGAAATTGTAATGTATAGGCATGTTTAATTGAACCGCGATTTTTTTAAAGTGATTTTGTACAAAGTAATTGTTTATTTAAGTCACATGCACGATGACGCCGAAAACAAGTGAGATTTGGCAGTTTTTTAGTTATTTAAGAGATTTTTGAGTTGCATAAAGCATAAACTACTATTTTTTCCACATCCACTTTCACCTCCGCATCCGCCTCCGTTAACCTCCGCATCCGCGGAGGCGAAACTGGTCGCCTCCGCATCCGCCTCCGCCTCCGCTAAGAAGGCCTCCGTTACAACCCTAGTGAAAACGCTCATTCATTCATATGCCAGCTCTCGTAAATAGCCTTGTACGGTGGCGGAACAGAGTCCAACAGTGTCCATTTTCCAGTATTACAGGCTCGAGTGGAAATCATTCTGAGGGGCCAATGCAAACGGGGGTAATACGTTGTCGAATCCTCTGTTCGTGCTGCCGCAGGTTCAGGTTTAATTATAGTTAATTGGTAACAAGGGTGTCTGTCAATCCATCCCGGGTGGGAGCGGTTCCAAAGGGTTACCCATTGGCTGCGGTACGGGCGCGTATTTTGGTTGCTCCTGTGGATACAAAGTATGTCATTAGTTCCAAGTCAAAGCCGTCTGAGGCTAACAGCAACAGTACGTTCGAAAAAAACCGGTCAAGTGCGAGTCGGACTCGCGCACGAAGGGTTTCGTACCATTATCTATACAATATTAGACAATAGCAAAAAAAAAACAGCAAACAAGTCAAGTATTTTGTATGGGAGCCTCTTTAATATTTATTTTATTTTTAATTTCATTGTTTATTTTTAAAGAGATTATACAACTTAATATTCTATTATTATATTCAACATAATATTGAATATTTCAAGCGTCAAAAAATACGTTTGTTATATGGGTGATTTATTTTATTTTGTTTTTAGTGTTTGTTGTTATAGCGGCCACAGTTATATGTACATAATCTGTAAAAATGTCAACTGTCTAACTATCACGGTTCATGAGATACAGCCTGGTGACAAACGGACGGACGGACCGCGAAATCTTAGTAATAGGGTCCCGTTTTTACCTTTTTGGCACGGAACCCTAAAAAAGTCGCATGGCTATGATTTTTCAGGTTCAGCTCCGTGGTTCTAGCTTACCTGTGGCGATAGCACTTTTCTCAGCACAGGCGAGGCGGCGGCGAGGGACCGGGGCGCCGGGGGCAGCGCCTGAAGCACTGCTGCTGAGCTCGGCAGAGTCCGTTCACAGCATTTGATCCAGCCTTCCCACGCCACTTTGTTGTTCCACACCTGGTAAACAACACTAGAGTTGTTCTCACACCTGGTAAACAACACTAGAGATTTACGTATCTCATAGTTTGAGAAATAGAATAAAACAATGAATTGATATATACATTGAATATACATATCTATCCTTATCCTGGGAGTTGACCAACTGCGGCAAGCAACAACAACTTTACATCGCCACGTATAACATCCAAACACTACAGATGACCGTCTTTTAGAGTTGGAAACCGAACTACAGCGCATCAAGTGGCATGTTCTGGGGCGCTCAAAAAAAATCTCACAACACTTATCACAGTCGCTGGGTGCGGAGACCACGTGCCAACACCCGCGGTAGAGGAAGACCGCCTAAGAGATGGACGGATGACATCCGGCAGCAAGCCGGCATTAACTGGATGAAGGTGGCAGGGGACAGACAGACGTGGAAACGTGAAGAGGAGGCCTACGTTCGAAGCCGGGCGCAACAAGGACTGCTATAGATAGATAGATCTATCTTTATAGACTAACCTCCTTTTCGATGAGCAGTTGTAATACGTTGAGCACGAGCGGTGTAAGCGAAGCGTGCAGCGTCAACGCTTGCAGCACGGAGCGCATCAGCAGCACCGGGATGTCCGGTTCCTCTACCAGCTGTTGGAGAACTATCGCCAACACCTGGGATTTCAGTAGAGACATACAGCCTTATTCATAAAAAATCCTTAATTGAGGTTTGATCGGTCTGTTACTTAGACTGATTAAGCTTGTTAGACGGTTGTCAAGAAGTATGATTCATAAACGCTTGCTAGCAGCCTGCTAGTTGTTGAGCTGCTGATAGACGGATTAGACGCGTTATGTTGGCCATCTTGACAAATCAAAGACAAAAAATGGCCTCATCGATAATTAAAAAAAACAAATTAACAGCAGTGACAGCAAATTAGCAGGAAATTAAAAAGCGAGATGTTTGTTTTCCCGCCATTTCCGATCCGCATGTTTATGTTGTATCCTTATTTTCTTTTCCTTCACCGCAAAGCTCGTGGTAAATTTCAAATGTAATTCCGCACATGAATTTTGAAACCTCAGAGGTGCGAGCCGGGGTTTGAACCCACGACCCTCTGCTTGAGAGGCCATAGGTCAAACCACAAGGCCACCACGGCTTCCCAGGTTATATGTATATAATCTTATTTGTCATCCAATTCTACAGCCCATTCATAAAAAAAATGTGACAACGACAATGAGGCAGTTGGAACACTTCAATAATTAGATGACCCTATGACATACCTCCTGCGTGAATACTTGCTTCTCAGCGAAGCACAGCGCCGTGGCCTTGATGATGTACTTCAGGTCTACCACCCCAGGGTCTATCAAGTGCAGCGCGACCAGCAGCTCGTCCGGAGAAACTGATGACAAATAAACAAGCAAATAAGTGCAATCATCAAGTATTTCAATTGTTTGTCTGTTGTTGTTTTTTTGTTATTATTATTGTTTTCAACTTTTGTTTTTCTTTTTTTATTATTATAGTTTTATTTGATTAGTGCCGCCTTCTGACGTTCGGCATTAGTCTTTTAAGTTTAGTTGTAAGTTAAAGAGTCATACTGAAAACCAGCGCTGCGGCATGAATGGCCCTTTTTGCTTCTTTTTTCGGCACAATGTCTTTTTCTTTCTTTTTTAGTATGTAATAAGGTTGTCTGTATTTTTTTTTCTTTTGCTGTGCCGAATTTTGCCAAATAAATTTATTCTTTTCTTTTCTTTTTCATCATCAGCCGGAAGGCTTCCACTGAACAAAGGCCTCCCCCTTAGAACTCAACAATAAACGACAACTCGCCACTTGAATCCACCGCCTACCTGTAACTTTCACGATGTCGGCAGTCCTATTGGGAGGCTTGCCCAACGCTTCGTCTTCCAGTTACTGGTCGTGGTTGAGAACTTATCCCCCAAGGGTTATCTGTTCCTCGAGTGATGTGGCCCACCCATTGCCACTTCAACTATCATGGGAAGATCGTAATCAATGGACCTAGAGCAGTGTTGAAAGTTATTACCGGTAGTTTTCGTTACCTACATTAAAATTAAGTAAGTGCTCGAACAACAGGTACCTATACCACCACCGATAATACGTTCAACTTCAAAAAATTTTAAAACACGCTTTAGGTTAATTCTGTAGCAGAACCAGGGCTCCGTACTTGATTTTGACCATTTCTTTCTGTCACACTATATTAGAACAATGGTTGAAAGACATGTTCAAAGCGATTTTATATAATTTTAAGTGATCATTTATTTTACGTGTTCTTAAGTATTTTCCGGGTGCAAAATATTATAATAATTGATAATCTACCAGCCGTCCCAAGCCAAGCAAAATTGACAAAAAGTGTAGGAAGTTGGGGTTATAAACATTATGTTGCAGATATAATGAAAAATTTAATGAATAAAGGCCGTGCCAGGATAAGCTAAGTGATACTGCCCCCATCGAGTTTGGACTCGTAATTTTTATGGATGGTGTGGCTCTACATTAGTAATAAATTGGCAAAAATTCAGCCCCCTTAATAGTTTTTTGTATAAAAAAGAAAAAGAAAAAAACCTATCTTAAACAAATATTGTACATTCACTACAGATGATTATTTGACATGAATAACATTTTCATTGTCATAGAAAAAAATAAAAATAAAATTATACAAAAAACTACTAAGGGGGCTGTAATTTTGCCAATTTATTACTAATGTAGAGCCACACCATCCATAAAAATTACGAGCCCAAACTCGATGGGGGCAAAATCACTTAGCTTATCCTGGCACGGCCTTTAATAAATCGTAGTGATGTACGGCCCCGCCAGTGCGCGTGAGTTCATGTATCCTTATGATCTATAACACCATTTTAAGATAAGTAGGAACAAACAAGGTTTACTTACAAATATAATACTCTGAAAACAGTAACAATATGTCAATACAACTGAATAATGATATCTAGATAAAAATAATCAAGTACTCGTATCGTCATAATCAATAAGGATTTGTTAAAAAAGCCATCTTTAATACCAGCTTTCTTTGTTGACTGTGCATTGTCATTCAACTTACGTAAGTATACCAAATTTTAAATTTAAAGGCCGGCAATAGACCAATGACTCTCCATGAGTAGTTGGTACTCATGGCCGGTGGGGATTATTTCCCATCAGACGAGGACCTAGGAATATAGAGGACGAGGTTAAATAAAAGCTTGTACAAATATTACCTGGTAAGTTCTCGTCATTAGGATTCTGTAGCCCGAGCAATTTGTTAAATACTTCTTTCACAACCATTGGGTTCAGTTTTATTAGCTTCGGCAACGCGGCTATGATCTGAAAACAAAATCAATCTCGTACAAAATCATATTTCGAAGTTTTGTTTACTTAGGATTAGGTATTGTCCCTTCAAAAAAATCTGTTGTGGTAGAATAGTGCTTTGAACTATGTGGATTCTCTAGAAAAGGTCGTGGGTTCCAGTCCTAGCCTCGTACCTATGAGTAATTTCAGAATGTACGTACAAAATTACATAAAATGAATAATAAGTTAATAACAAATATTTTTTTCAATGTGTTCTAGTTTCGATGTAACTTACAACAACTGTCTTGTAACTGCACACTGCACTACTTGCACTTATGTCTGGCAACTCTCCGAGCAGTCGGATTATTCGCAATACTTTCTTTGGCAGTACAAAAAAATATAATTATTAGGTTCCCCTTGTTTACGCATATTTTTTGTCATAATTCCATTACGCATAATCTGTTTACGCATAATAGTATCTGCCGAATTTTTTTTCGCATAATTATATTACGCAGAATTCATTTACGCATAGCCAATGGGCTTTACGCACACTTTGCGAATTCCGAATATTGTTTAGACAGAAAATAACTTACGCAGAGAGTTACTTTCGCATAAATTGGAGACTATTTATTTATAAACAAACAAATAAAATATATACAATAATTAACAGAAATAAATAAAAAAGAACTAAAACTAACTTACTCTAATCCTAAAAATCTATATTTACAAATGTCACCCAAGTCGTTGCTATTGGGCAGGGTGACCATAAGGCTGGCTGCGTTTCCTCGTTGTATGGCAATGCCAATACGTTGACCGAGGAAAGAGCCAGCCCTATGGTCATTATATTCTTCTTCGCATAATGTAATTTAAAGTATTTAAAGTTTTTTATCACCAAAGCTTACTTAACTTAATCCAATCTACTTCTCTGGAAACTAGTAACTAGTGGGTGGTAGTATTTTTTATAATGCGAGACATGACTGTGACAAAGTCGACGAAGCCCCGCTTGGCGGGGCTTCTTTTTTTAATCTGAGGGACGTAAGGTAACTAACGAACCTATCCAGGTTAAAAGGGGGTAGATTATGTTTTTTTTAATGCGGTGGGCTTCATCAATCAAATCACTATAAGTCCAACTTTCAACCGATTAAAGTTTTCTCTTTGCTAAACACTGTCTGTATATTTTCATAATAATATATCAGACATGGGAAATTCTTGATTTTTTAGAAATACCGTATTTAAGACAAAGTCCAGTCAACTGTTTTATATATTATTTACCTCTTTCTTGGAGAGTCCATTGAGCACTGGTATCAGGAAACGCACGTCAGAGACCCGCGTCGCGTACAAATCGCGTACTTGCGACACCAGTTCCTGAGTAGGAGGCGCTGCAATACAAAAAATAATTATATTATAACAAAGTACATTAAATTATTTTTATATTAATCATAATCAGGCAACAGGATACTGTTTTTGTACTCTTGGGACAATGTTTGATTAAAAATGTTAATAAAATGACATGTAGAAATGGTACTTTATTATCATCAATGGTGTAATCATCTTTTTAAGTTCAATAGAGAAATCTTGCTAAAACACATGGCTAATATTATCTGATACTTATCACATTCTGGGTTGAGGACATGTCGGGGGACTGTTTTATGGGGTGTTTGAAAAATTGAAATTAAATAGGTAGTTTTATTTTTGGTATAATATGAGACAAGTTTAAAAATATGGTTGTTTTTAAGCACAGAAACATTTTTCTTTGACATTTATCTTGACACGTTTTTCAAAAAAAAAGCCAAGGACAACGATTTTCCAATTAGTGGAGAAATACCCGTACTTGTACTCACATTTCTGTGTCTTTCCCTATGTTTACCACCCAAGACCACATCCTGAGACTCACATTTCTCGGTGTATATATGCAGCAGCCTGGTGAGCAACGTGTCGGCGCCGCGCGGGCAGTCCGCCAGCAGCGCGTGGAAGGCTTCCCGCTGGTTGGGGCGGCGGCGGCGGGAGCGGGCGCCTCCGCGCAGCGCAGGACGGCGCGCTTCGCTTCCGCCGGCGCGCGCCGTACACGCGGCCCACTTCGATCATCAGCTCTGTCGGAACATTATAAATATCGTTCAGGGCAAAGGCGTTGAGAGCTCATGAAGCAAAAGAAAACTTCAACGTGATCGTGGCTGTACACTTCAATTTCAACATTTACAAAAAATAAAGGCTACATTTCTCGGGCACCCTTTGCCCCCTCTTGCGATGCCTTGGTTCAGGGGTATATAAGTTCTAGGGTCAGGAGGTCCAGGTGTCACGATGTCCATTGCCAAAAAGTTCGAATGATGAAATTCTTAGTGTCTAAAAGTCTAGCGTCAAAAAGTCCGTGGCAAAAATATCCAAGGAATGAAACATCTTAGGGTCTGGAAGTCCTAGTGTGAAAAAGTCCATGGACAAAAATTTTAAATGGTAAAAAGTCTCGAGTGTGGATCGGAACGCCTAAATGCCGTAATGTCTTATTGTAAAACAATACTACTACCACAACTATTTAAATGATAAAAATAATTTATCAACTAATTGTAAATTACTCATCTTTATGTTGCATAAAATCATCATCATCCTCATCATGTCAGCCGAAAGACGTCCACTGCTGGACATAGGCCTCCCCCAAGGCTCTCCACTCAGAGCGGTCTTGTGCTTTCCGCATCCACCGCGATCCCGCGATCTTAACCAGGTCGTCGCTCCATCTTGTTGGAGGCCTACCGACAGCTCGTCTCCCGGTCCGCGGACGCCATTCGAGAACCTTTTGACCCCATCGGCCATCAGTCCTGCGAGCAATGTGCCCCGCCCATTGCCACTTCAGTTTCGCAATTCTTCGAGCTATGTCGGTAAACTTAGTTCTATTGCGGATATCATCATTTCTGATTCTATCCCGCAGAGAAACCCCGAGCATAGCCCATAAAAATACCATGCATAAAATACCATGATCTTATCAGAGAGTAGTGAAACAGGCCCCCAAGACATACTTCCCTTTCCTTTCACATCACTCACCCTCACTATCCATGAAGAGCGCCATAACCAAGTTCAAGCACAACTTGTACAGTTCATCAGTCCAACTCGGCCTGATGCCATGCCTGGCAGCCGCTATTTCTCCCGGCGGGTTGCTCAGGGATATAAACCCGAGGTAGAGCAAAGCGTGCTTCTCCACCACTTTCTTGACAGCATCTGTGCTTCGTGAGTAGATCTTGAGGGTGGAATTTAACGCTATGTCACGGATTTCTTGATTTTCGCTCACTGTGGAAAAATTATGTGATATGTTATGTTGATGATGTTATTGCTATTCTATTCATTCAGAATCGTATTAATGGATTAGATAATTGGGTTCTTTCCTAGGTAAAAAAATATTATTCTACGTCAGTTAAATTGTCTGCAAATATACTACTCGTGAAGTTAGTTTTTATGCTGGATCTGGCGACACAATATTTTTTTATTTATTATTATGGTTTAAGCCCATTTTCCCCTCGACGTGTCTATCCACCCTCGCCGTACCGGCTCGGCTATATGAACGACTTGGATAAAATGGCTCGTTTTATGCTCTTGTTGTACAATCTACTATTGTTGTGGGATGCCGAAGGATCTTTTCCCGATAGTGGGCGCCGGCCCTTGGGATTCCCAAGAAATATGATAGCTGAATTTCAATTTAGTATAGTGTTTTAGACTGCGTTTTTGCCAGTAATTCACATTACTCTTTTATACTTAAAGGCAGATAAATATCTCACAAGAGCTTGAAATATATTACAAAAAGATGTACTTACACACATGACACACTAGTGCCGCTACATATTTGTGCGCCCGCGGAGATCTGTACATACACAGCTCTTCCAATATCTCCAACGCTAACACTGCCACCTTATCTTCAGAAACGAGATGCTTCAAATAGTCAACCGCTTCCTCGGTCACCAACGGCGATTCCAAGTATATCTTCCTCAGTAAAAGATCCCTACTACTCTCCATGGAAGGGTCCCCCCGCTCAGAAATCTGCGTTATCAACGCACAAAGCAATTGATTATAGTTCTGGTCATGCTTTTCGTGCATCTTCGGCTGCAAAGTCACTGGGTGTCGACTAAAACCTTGCATAAAAGAATATTCTTCGTACAACCACGATAGCGCCAAGTCTATTCTGTTCACAGGATCCTCTAAAATGTAGTTGAGTACCATGTCTCGAATTTCTGGAGTGTAACTTGATGCAAAAATTGTGATAAACTTTGAACGGATAGCTGATGCTCCACCAATAGCGCTTTCTTTCTCTGCGTTGAGAATCCTCCCAACCGCCTGTAATATCAATTTCTCTTTAATCTCTTTGGGTATTGGTCTTGTTAATTCTTGCAATTTCAGGAGTTTTACTTTCTGTTTCAACTTAGGAACAGTCGGTGTTTGCGGTGGTATAAGTTTCTCTTTTTCTTTATTCTTCCGCTCTTCCTCTTTGAGGAACTCTTGTCGTGTTTCCTCCATGAGTTTATTCATGGCATCTTCTACCTCTTTGTCAGCTTTTGTGGACTCCTGTAGTTTAGCCACCGCATTTTTGAGAGTTATTTTGTCATCGTCTTCTCTTAATAACGGTATTTGACAGGTTCCGGAATCTCTGGTGGCGGAGGAACAGGCGCTACTGGTACTGGTACTGTTACTGTTACTGGAGCTTCACCTTTGATAAGACTCTGCAACATTTTTGCTAAAGACCTTTTCTGTATTTTGCTTCCAGCGTTTGGTATAGGCTTATAAACATCTACAAAATTGTGTGGCATTTCTTCAGGTAGCTTATTGAGGAGTGTTGCCATGACTAGCTTAACAACATTGTCAACATTATCAAACCGTCAAACAGTGAGTCTTCTGTGACAGT
>NC_133478.1:3541676-3544448 GCF_025370935.1 Choristoneura fumiferana
AAAATTGCTTAAATCAAAGATTTGCGTCATTTTATTTCCTTATAGAAAAAAATTTACCAAATACGATTCAATGCAGTTAAAGATTCAATGTCCTATTATCTATTCTATCATGCGCAGAATAGAAAAAAACCTATGTTATTACAGATTTTTTATGTTATTTATTTCCAGTGCTGTAGTATTGTTTGTATCGGCATTTCTACGCTGTATTGCTTCTGCCTCTACTGTGGATTGCTGATATACGCAAGATTCCACGATTGCGATCCTTTGACAACGAAGGTAAGAGCTATTTTTGGATACCAAATATAGACATTTAATAATATAATGGAGTATATAGTGAATGAAGATAGTGGAGTGGTGGAGAATATAGTGGAGATGGGCAGGACATATTGCTAGAATGGACCACAGTCGTTGGGCGAGAAGAGTCCTGGAGTGGAGACCCCGTGCTAACACCCGCGGTAGAGAGACGACCACCAAAAAGATGGACAGATGATATCGGCAGCAAGCTGGCGTAAACTGGATGCGAGTGGCAATGAAAAGGCAAGACTGGAAAGTAGAGAGGAGGCCTATGTCCGAAGACGGGCGCTATAAGGGCTGTTATAGATAGATAGAATTATATATGATTTATAATTAATATTAATATTATATTATAATTATAATTATACTTGTTAATATCAATAGCCAGAAAAGAAATAAATGTCGTCGGTGAATTTACATCCATTGAGCTAGTTCCAAACTTAGCAAAGCTTATATCTACTAATTAAATTAAAAAAAATATATATTATGCAATGTCAGTTAAATAAATGCTAGATCTATACTCTACCCCCTCTCTGCAGCGTGCTCGGTTTCAATCAAAGTCCCCATTATACTGACAGCGCAAACCTTTCTGAACTACAAGCGATCGCGGGGAATAGGTACATTATAGACATAGCGATATAGCGTTATTATAGTTATAGGATAATGATCCTGAAATTAGGGTTTCACAGAGAGGAAATATCGCTAGATGACGTTTGCTCGTGATTGATTAAAACCAAATGAGCCCAATCGCAAGTAAACGTCAACGGACCTCACGATACTAACGCCATCTAGCGATATTTCGCCTCTGTGAAACCTTCTTGTTTTTAGAACCATTACAGAAAGAAAGAAATATTTACTCGTGCATTACCTTAAAAAATAAAGAAATGAAAATCGTATCACGGTCACGAATCAGTCCCAAATCAGAAATATCATCGAAACTATACTCCATTTATTTTAACATTTGAAACTTAACGGTAAAATTTGCACACGTTTTTAAAAACAAAACAATGTAACTATTAAAAATTATGTTAACTTATATAGTAAAAATATAATAAATAGCGCTAATAAATGTACATGTAGGTATTTTTAGTCAATTTGTGTTCGAAATACCGAGAAATGTGTGTTACAATTTGACCGTAAATTAAAATCTAAAATTAAACGGAGTAAACTGAAGTGCAGTCAAACCAACCCAATCATGTGCCAGGTAGAGAACTTTGTGGCTACTAATGTCAAGGAAATTATAGTGAATTTGATTCAAAAAAGGTTCTATCCTGGTACATGAATCAGTTAGTTCGACTGTACCTATCTATTTTGAGTTTCTTCCATCGCTTGCATGGTGGAGGTGCGGGATTGTCATAATGCTAAAAGAATAATATCATAATATTTATCTCCTGTCTACTCTTATCAGCTCGCTAAAGCAAAGGATCAACTTCTACCGTTACTTGTAATGGACGTTCTTGGAGACATACCAGGGTTACCCGGCGTTTTTGTGGCTGGCATATTCAGTGCAGCATTAAGGTATGATATTGAAATGTTTCTTCAGTACCTACCTAACTATAACTTTCTAGAATATAAGTTTTTATAACTCCGTACCTTAGTTAGCAAAAACGGAATATTTAAGTTCCCATTAGTGTCCGTCTGTCTGTCCATCCGTCTTTCAGACCATCTCAGGAACGCGTGGAAGCATCTAGCTGAAATTAATATCAAATCCAGGTCTACTGCTCCCAGGGGCAGTGAAAACGATAAACTTCTTAGTTAGCGACGAATACGACAAGGTTTTCCTTTCGATCCTGAAATATAAAAAGCATTAATACTCATCGACCACTACTCTAGTCATTAAATTATTCCTTATATTTTTAAATTTTAAAATTTTCTATTCTCAGTTCACTGTCAACAAGTTTAAACTCAATGTCAGCGGTTGTGCTCGAAGATTTACAAACCGTTCTTCAAGAAGAACTCTCCGAGACGCAAACCAACTGGCTGTTAAGAGGAGTGGTTGTGCTGCTGGTGTGCTTTGCGTAGGTAAATATTTTACTGAGTTTGTTGTAGGTTAATCACAGGAAAAGTTATAGAAAAAACGGCCAAGAGCGTGTCGGACACGCCCGAAATAGGGTTCCGTAGCCATTACGAAAAATTAAGTAATATTTTATAAAGGATTTCGTATTTTGTACGGAATATTCCAAGTTTAGGTATATTTTATACCTTAGGTTGCTGTTTACTCTCAAACTACTAATAATTCTCAAGAAAACTTAACTGTTTCCTTGTAAGGTTGATATACTTACTACCATCCTGATTTTTTTTAATTTTTCCAACCACCGGTTTAGATTTTAGAGAATTTTTTTCGATTTTAATGAAAATTTGCTCTTTAAAGTTGAATATTTTGCAAACAAATCACTGAATCGAAAAATCAACCCTCACTACCACCCCCGTTTTAGCAACCCCCTAATGGTTTTAAAAGACCTACCCAACGATACTCTA
>NC_133478.1:3544548-3627055 GCF_025370935.1 Choristoneura fumiferana
GAGGTTGCGAGCCGGGGTTTGAACCCACGACCCTCTGCTTGAGAGGCCATAGGTCAAACCACAAGGCCACCACGGCTTCCCAGGTTATATGTATATAATCTTATTTGTCATCCAATTCTACAGCCCATTCATAAAAAAATGTGACAACGACAATGAGGCAGTTGGAACAATTCAATAATTAGATGACCCTATGACATACCTCCTGCGTGAATACTTGCTTCTCAGCGAAGCACAGCGCCGTGGCCTTGATGATGTACTTCAGGTCTACCACCCCAGGGTCTATCAAGTGCAGCGCGACCAGCAGCTCGTCCGGAGAAACTGATGACAAATAAACAAGCAAATAAGTGCAATCATCAAGTATTTCAATTGTTTGTCTGTTGTTGTTTTTTTGTTATTATTATTGTTTTCAACTTTTGTTTTTCTTTTTTTATTATTATAGTTTTATTTGATTAGTGCCGCCTTCTGACGTTCGGCATTAGTCTTTTAAGTTTAGTTGTAAGTTAAAGAGTCATACTGAAAACCAGCGCTGCGGCATGAATGGCCCTTTTTGCTTCTTTCGGCACATGTCTTTTTCTTTCTTTTTTAGTATGTAATAAGGTTGTCTGTATTTTTTTTTCTTTTTGCTGTGCCGAATTTTGCCAAATAAATTTATTCTTTTCTTTTCTTTTTCATCATCAGCCGGAAGGCTTCCACTGAACAAAGGCCTCCCCCTTAGAACTCAACAATAAACGACAACTCGCCACTTGAATCCACCGCCTACCTGTAACTTTCACGATGTCGGCAGTCCTATTGGGAGGCTTGCCCAACGCTTCGTCTTCCAGTTACTGGTCGTGGTTGAGAACTTATCCCCCAAGGGTTATCTGTTCCTCGAGTGATGTGGCCCACCCATTGCCACTTCAACTATCATGGGAAGATCGTAATCAATGGACCTAGAGCAGTGTTGAAAGTTATTACCGGTAGTTTTCGTTACCTACATTAAAATTAAGTAAGTGCTCGAACAACAGGTACCTATACCACCACCGATAATACGTTTAACTTCAAAAAATTTTAAAACACGCTTTAGGTTAATTCTGTAGCAGAACCAGGGCTCCGTACTTGATTTTGACCATTTCTTTCTGTCACACTATATTAGAACAATGGTTGAAAGACATGTTCAAAGCGATTTTATATAATTTTAAGTGATCATTTATTTTACGTGTTCTTAAGTATTTTCCGGGTGCAAAATATTATAATAATTGATAATCTACCAGCCGTCCCAAGCCAAGCAAAATTGACAAAAAGTGTAGGAAGTTGGGGTTATAAACATTATGTTGCAGATATAATGAAAAATTTAATGAATAAAGGCCGTGCCAGGATAAGCTAAGTGATACTGCCCCCATCGAGTTTGGGCTCGTAATTTTTATGGATGGTGTGGCTCTACATTAGTCATAAATTGG
Source organism: Choristoneura fumiferana (assembly GCF_025370935.1). Classification (NCBI taxonomy): domain Eukaryota; kingdom Metazoa; phylum Arthropoda; class Insecta; order Lepidoptera; family Tortricidae; genus Choristoneura; species Choristoneura fumiferana. The sequence goes on from NC_133478.1 coordinate 3,545,985, forward strand.
CAAAAATTCAGCCCCCTTAATAGTTTTTTGTATAAAAGAAAAAAAAGAAAATATGTTTTTTCTTCAATATTTTTTTTTCAACCTATCTTAGCGTGCATCACAAATATTGTACATTCACTACAGATGATTATTTGACATGAATAACATTTTCATTGTCATAGAAAAAAATTAAAAAAAAAATATACAAAAAACTATTAAGGGGGCTGTAATTTTGCCAATTTATTATTAATGTATCCATCCATAAAAATTACGAGCCCAAACTCGATGGGGGCAGAATCACTTAGCTTATCCTGGCACGGCCTTTAATAAATCGTAGTGATGTACGGCCCCGCCAGTGCGCGTGAGTTCATGTATCCTTATGATCTATAATACCATTTTAAGATAAGTAGGAACAAACAAGGTTTACTTACAAATATAATACTCTGAAAACAGTAACAATATGTCAATACAACTGAATAATGATATCTAGATAAAAACAATCAAGTACTCGTATCGTCATAATCAATAAGGATTTGTTAAAAAAGCCATCTTTAATACCAGCTTTCTTTGTTGACTGTGCATTGTCATTCAACTTACGTAAGTATACCAAATTTTAAATTTAAAGGCCGGCAATAGACCAATGACTCTCCATGAGTAGTTGGTACTCATGGCCGGTGGGGATTATTTCCCATCAGACGAGGACCTAGGAATATAGAGGACGAGGTTAAATAAAAGCTTGTACAAATATTACCTGGTAAGTTCTCGTCATTAGGATTCTGTAGCCCGAGCAATTTGTTAAATACTTCTTTCACAACCATTGGGTTCAGTTTTATTAGCTTCGGCAACGCGGCTATGATCTGAAAACAAAAACAATCTCGTATAAAATCATATTTCAAAGTTTTGTTTACTTAGAATCAGGTATTGTCCCTTCAAAAAAATCTGTTGTGGTGCTTTGAACTATGTGGTTTCTCAAGAAAAGGTCGTGGGTTCCAGTCCCAGCCTCGTACCTATGAGTAATTTCAGAATGTACGTACAAAATTACATAAAAATAATAATAAGTTAATAACAAATATTTTTTTCAATGTGTTCTAGTTTCGATATAACTTACAACAACTGTCTTGTAACTGCACACTGCACTACTTGCACTTATGTCTGGCAACTCTCCGAGCAGTCGGATTATTCGCAATACTTTCTTTGGCAGTACAAAAAAATATAATTATTAGGTTCCCCTTGTTTACGCATATTTTTTGTCATAATTCCATTACGCATAATCTGTTTACGCATAATAGTATCTGCCGAAATTGTTTTCGCATAATTATATTACGCAGAATTCATTTACGCATAGCCAATGGGCTTTACGCATACTTTGCGAATTCCGAATATTGTTTAGGCAGAAAATGACTTACGCAGAGAGTTACTTTCGCATAAATTGGAGACTATTTATTTATAAACAAACAAATAAAATATATACAATAATTAACAGAAATAAATAAAAGAACTAAAACTAACTAACTCTAATCCTAAAAATCTATATTTACATATATCACCCAAGTCGTTGCTATTGGGCAGGGTGCCCATAAGGCTGGCTGCGTTTCCTCGTTGTATGGCAATGCCAATACGTTGACCGAGGAAAGAGCCAGCCCTATGGTCATTATCTTCTTCTTCGCATAATGTAATTTAAAGTATTTCAAGTTTTTTATTACCAAAGCTTACTTAACTTAATCCAATCTACTTCTCTGGCAACTAGTAACTAGTGGGTGGTAGTATTTTTATAATGCGAGACATGACTGTGACAAAGTCGACGAAGCCCCGCTTGGCGGGGCTTCTTTTTTTAATCTGAGGGCCGTAAGGTAACTAACGAACCTAACCAGGTTAAAAGGGGGTAGATTATGTTTTTTTTTAATGCGGTGGGCTTCATCAATCAAATCACTATAAGTCCAACTTTCAACCGATTAAAGTTTTCTCTTTTCTAAACACTGTCTGTATATTTTCATAATAATATATCAGACATGGGAAATTCTTGATTTTTTTAGAAATACCGTATTTAAGACAAAGTCCAGTCAACTGTTTTATATATTATTTACCTCTTTCTTGGAGAGTCCATTGAGCACTGGTATCAGGAAACGCACGTCAGAGACCCGCGTCGCGTACAAATCGCGTACTTGCGACACCAGCTCCTGAGTAGGAGGCGCTGCAACACAAAAAATAATTATATTACAACAAAGTAGGTACATTACTATTATTTTTATATTGATCATAATCAGGCAACAGGATACTGTTTTTGTACTCTTGGGACAATGTTTGATTAAAAATGTTGATAAAATGACATGCAGAAATGGTACTTTATTATCATCAATGGTGTAATCATCTTTTTAAGTTCAATAGAGAAATCTTGCTAAATTGCTTGCTAAAACACATGGCTAATATTATCTGATACTTATCACATTCTTGGTTGAGGACATGTCGGGGGACTGTTTTATGGGTGTTTGAAAAATTGAAATTAAATAGGTAGTTTTATTTTTGGTATAATATGAGACAAGTTTAAAAATATGGTTGTTTTAAGCACAGAAACATTTTTCTTTGACATTTATCTTGACACGTTTTTAAAAAAAAAAAGCCAAGGACAACGATTTTCCAATTAGTGGAGAAATACCCGTACTTGTACTCACATTTCTGTGTCTTTCCCTATGTTTACCACCCAAGACCACATCCTGAGACTCACATTTCTCGGTGTATATATGCAGCAGCCTGGTGAGCAAGGTGTCGGCGCCGCGCGGGCAGTCCGCCAGCAGCGCGTGGAAGGCTTCCCGCTGGTTGCGGGCGGCGGCGGCGCGAGCGGGCGCCTCCGCGCAGCGCAGGACGGCGCGCTTCGCTTCCGCCGGCGCGCCGCCGTACACGCGGCCCACTTCGATCATCAGCTCTGTCGGAACATTATAAATATCGTTCAGGGCAAAGGCGTTGAGAGCTCATGAAGCAAAAGAAAACTTCAACGTGCTCTTGACTGTACACTTCAATTTCAACATTTACAAAAAATAAAGACTACATTTCTCGGGCAGCAGCCCCCTTTGCCCCCTCTTTGCGATGCCCTTGGTTCAGGGGTATATAAGTTCTAGGGTCAGGAGGTCCAGGTGTCACGATGTCCATTGTCAAAAAGTTCGAATGATGAAATGCCTTAGTGTCTAAAAGTCCTAGCGTCAAAAAGTCCGTGGCAAAAATATCCAAGGAATGAAACATCTTAGGGTCTGGAAGTTCTAGTGTGAAAAAGTCCATGGACAAAAATTTTAAATGGTAAAAAGTCTCGAGTGTGGATCGGAACGCCTAAATGCCGTAATGTCTTATTGTAAAACAATACTACTACCACAACTATTTAAATGATAAAAATAATTTAACAAATAATTGTAAATTGCTCATCTTTATGTTGCATAAAATACCATGATCTTATCAGAGAGTAGTGAAACAGGCCCCAAGGCATACTTCCCTTTCCTTTCACATCACTCACCCTCACTATCCATGAAGAGCGCCATAACCAAGTTCAAGCACAACTTGTACAGTTCATCAGTCCAACTCGGCCTGATGCCATGCCTGGCAGCCGCTATTTCTCCCGGCGGGTTGCTCAGGGATATAAACCCGAGGTAGAGCAAAGCGTGCTTCTCCACCACTTTCTTGACAGCATCTGTGCTTCGTGAGTAGATCTTGAGGGTGGAATTTAACGCTATGTCACGGATTTCTTGATTTTCGCTCACTGTGGAAAAATTATGTGACATGTTACGTTGATGATGTTATTGCTATTCTATTCATTCAGAATCGTATTAATGGATTAGATAATTGGGTACTTTCCTGGGTAAAAAAATATTATTCTACGTCAGTTAAATTATCAGCAAATATTGGACATGTATTTATTCTTTACCACTTCTCATACTCGTGAAGTAAGTTTTTATGCTGGATCTGGCGACACAATATTTTTTTATTTATTATTATGGTTTAAACCCATTTTCCCCTCGACGTGTCTATCCACCCTCGCCGTACCGGCTCGGCTATATGAACGACTTGGATAAAATGGCTCGTTTTATGCTCTTGTTGTACAATCTACTATTGTTGTGGGATGCCGAAGGATCTTTTCCCGATAGTGGGCGCCGGCCTTTGGGATTCCCAAGAAATATGATTGCTGAATTTCAAGTCAGTCTAGTATTTTAGACTGCGTTTTTGCCAGTAATTCACGTTACTCTTTTATACTTAAAGGCAGATAAATATCTCACAAAATATACTACAAAAAGATGTACTTACACACAACACACTAGTGCCGCTACATATTTGTGCGCCCGCGGAGATCTGTACATACACAGCTCTTCCAATATCTCCAACGCTAACACTGCCACCTTATCTTCAGAAACGAGATGCTTCAAATAGTCAACCGCTTCCTCGGTCACCAACGGCGATTCCAAGTATATCTTCCTCAGTAGAAGATCCCTACTACTCTCCATGGAAGGGTCCCCCCGCTCAGAAATCTGCGTTATCAACGCACAAAGCAATTGATTATAGTTCTGGTCATGCTTTTCGTGCATCTTCGGCTGCAAAGTCACTGGGTGTCGACTAAAACCTTGCATAAAAGAATATTCTTCGTACAACCACGATAGCGCCAAGTCTATTCTGTTCACAGGATCCTCTAAAATGTAGTTGAGTACCATGTCTCGAATTTCTGGAGTGTAACTTGATGCAAAAATTGTGATAAACTTTGAACGGATAGCTGATGCTCCACCAATAGCGCTTTCTTTCTCTGCGTTGAGAATCCTCCCAACCGCCTGTAATATCAATTTCTCTTTAATCTCTTTGGGTATTGGTCTTGTTAATTCTTGCAATTTCAGGAGTTTTACTTTCTGTTTCAACTTAGGAACAGTCGGTGTTTGCGGTGGTATAAGTTTCTCTTTTTCTTTATTCTTCCGCTCTTCCTCTTTGAGGAACTCTTGTCGTGTTTCCTCCATGAGTTTATTCATGGCATCTTCTACCTCTTTGTCAGCTTTTGTGGACTCCTGTAGTTTAGCCACCGCATTTTTGAGAGTTATTTTGTCATCGTCTTCTCTTAATAACGGTATTTTGACAGGTTCCGGAATCTCTGGTGGTGGCGGAGGAACAGGCGCTACTGGTACTGGTACTGTTACTGTTACTGTTACTGGAGCTTCACCTTTGATAAGACTCTGCAACATTTTTGCTAAAGACCTTTTCTGTATTTTGCTTCCAGCGTTTGGTATAGGCTTATAAACATCTACAAAATTGTGTGGCATTTCTTCAGGTAGCTTATTGAGGAGTGTTGCCATGACTAGCTTAACAACATTGTCAACATTATCAAGACCGTCAAACAGTGAGTCTTCTGTGACAGTAGGTTTAGGTATACTAGTTTGACTGTCATCATCGTATAAATTAAAGTCGCTGCGACTATTACTGTCACTTCCTTGACTGTTGCTTTGTGGGGAGTCAACTCTGACTCTCTTGGTCGGAATATCCGCAATTTTAATTTCTCCTAATCTCTTATTCCTTCTTTCTTTAGGCACAGCCTTATTAATTTCTTGCTGAGACATCCCGATATCTATTAACAGTTGAGTGAGCTGCGGCAGCATGTCATTAGACGACGGGTGTTTTATTAAATTAACTAGCAACATTTTGAGGTGCTTTCTCACTGAGTTTACTTGAGACTGCGATAGTGTGGGCGGCAGTGTTGTGTGCAAGTCGCCTAATGCTTGAACGACGCGTGGCATATATTTGGGTCTGAATTTGCACAAGAGGCACAGAGTAGTCATGCATGCCATCAAGTTGACACTGGAAATGTGCTGTGAGTTGTGAAATTTCAGGAGGAGGGTAAAGATGTGCCTGAAAAGAAATAAAAATTGGTACACCGTTTTGGAAATCGTATAACTAACAAGCTATAGTAGATGCTCACAGGTTTCTTAAGGTTATACCAGCCGCAAAACATAATTATACCCAGTGCTGGCTTTAGGGGGGCGACCGGGCGTCACGCGCCATCTCGACTTAATCACTTAATTTGAGTATCTATTTTAATCGATCTAAAGGAAAACTAGCTTCCAGCATATTAACGTTTAGAAATTTATCTCGTAGAGTATTCTAAGTCTATCAAATACGGTCTATCGTTTTGTCACTTGTCGTATCTAAAAGGGCGCCAAAGGCATGACTCCCCTGCGCTTAGGTAGCTAAAGCTGACCCAGAGTATACATATTTTCTAGAATCATCTACTTACTCAGACTCTTGCTCAAGAGACTTCCTTTTGATAAAGCCCAGGTCAGCCGGAAGACTGTCCAGGCTGAACTGGTCCTCCGGCCCATCACCGGCTGTCTGTAGCAGCACCACCTCTTCTAGGAACTTAATAGAGTGCGTCCTGATGCCTTCGTTGTCGCTGTCTATCATGTTTAAGACCAGGAGCTGAAAAATACAAATCCCACTATATCCCACGAATGTTATAAATGCGAAAGTTTGTAAATCTGTTTGTTTGTTACCTCTTCACATCTAAACCGCTCAACTGATTTAGATGAAATTCGGTATACAGATAGTTTGAGTCCCGGGGATGGACGGAGTTTCCTTGCGGTAGTTCTTACTAAGAACTTCTTAGCCGTGTTTCATTAGAATCGGTTCAGCTATTTTTGAGATATTTTTGAAATGGTAATTTTAATTATCAACTTTTCTAATTTGGTACACCATTGTCTCATCATCTCGGCCTATATACCTCCCACTGCAGGGCACATGCGGCATGTGACATGCCCCTCAGAACGGAAACCAAGCCAAGCCAAGCAGATTAGGAACTTCACACTAGAGATGCCACGGATATTCGGCCACTATTCGGTATTCAGCCTAGTCGGCCACTTTTTTTGGTATTCGGTATTCGGCCGAACGTCCTATTACTTAAGATTATATATATTCATTACCAAATTACAATAATTTAATAAGTAAAATTGTCCATGGTAAGTTGTGATGGATAAAGACAAGCTTTTCAGCATTTGTTGGTAGCAATTTATTGACTGGTGTCATTTTATAAATCTTTTGACAAACAAACAATTGAAAAAGAACTAATGAACAAACTTCTCTACAAAATAATAATATTACATTACTTTTTATAATGATCTGACAAGCGTGCCGGGACGTGATTTACTCGCAATTGAATGAAACAACAGACAGTCAAATACCTACCCGCCCGCGCGCCCGTACGCATCGCAACGAGAGAGACAGGTTGCGACTCGTCTAATTCTTGTTAACGCGCTCGACAGGCATGTATATTGTGCCGAATATTCGGCGCTTCGGCCGATGGCGTTGCCGAATATTCGGTATTTGGCCAAATCACTATTCGTGGCATCTCTACTTCACACACACAATGAGGGCTAAAAGATAGGCGAAATATAGCTAAATGGTGTTAGTATTGTGAGGCTTTTTTGACGTTATCATGTACGTAACGTCAAAAACGCCTTCGTACATAGCACTTTTTTGTAACATTTTTGTATTCCTTTTTTGTACAATAAAGAGTATAAACAAACAAAACCTCACAATATTAACACCTGTCTTTTAGCCCTCATTGAATTTCGTCTCAGTTGTGTGTAGATTCCTGATGAACAACATGGTTTCTAAGTTAGATTAATTTATTAAATTAATTCATTAATTATGATTAATTTATTAATTTAGTACACCAAGAAAATGGTAGATCATAAAAGGACAACACAAAACACGGGGATCTATTTATATACCTGTGGTCATGCAATAAACGATTTCATTTCATTTTCATAAATTGTAAACTTAACCCCTTATTATAAACGACAATCAAAACTATTTTAGTTAAAAATGCCCGCTAAAATTCGTTTGTCCTTATCTGTCATTCGACATTTCTATTTGTTAGAAAGGGACAAAGCATTTGTTAGTTAACATAGGCTTGTTAAGTTTTATGAATAAGGGGGTTAGTACTTAAAGTAAATAAACTCACTTTCAATGCCGTAAGCTGTTCCCAAACATACTCTTTCTCCCCCAATTGAGCATCACTCTCGCAGATCCAGAGCAACGTGTTCCGGTACACGATGCTGGAAGCCTGGATGGCTCGCTTCATGACCGCGATGACTGTGTCCATGATGAGGACTCGGAGCTGCCCGATCAGGGCTGGCAAGTGCTCAGGGTGAAGTTTACTGGAAAACAAGTAATTTATACACATAAAAACAAAGCATGACTGGAGTAAGAAGGCAAGACAGATTTAGCAATGCCCAACTAAGAGCAAAAACTAAACTAACCAACATCCTGGAAAGAAAAGACCTACAAAAATGGAGATGGACCGGCCATATGTTGAGATCCAGATAAGAAAGGGGGGGCCAAATTATAACGCAACGGTATCCTTGAGATGGATGAGCTTAAACATACTGCGGGATCCAAATGAAGAAGAGTTGCTCAAGACCGTAAACAATGGAAGCTACTGGAGGAGGCCTTTGCCAACAGCCATACTGAGATGAGAGGCATCCTATAACAACTTCATACCTCTCACCCAGTTCAGGGTTAAAAAAAAACTGCAAAATTGCTTTATTGTACCTAATACTCGCACGCGGAAATCAGTAGATGCAGCACTCAAATTGAAATTTCGGGATTTTGAATTTCCGTGGGAATTTTCAAAAATCACATTGTGGTCTTTGATGTTGCATTATAAACAACAGTGACTAATTAATTTCATGACTCTATACTGATACCCACTGGATGAGATTTCGAAATGTTATCCCCATCCATGGGAATATCAGGATAAAACATAGTCCATGTTTTATGCAGCTATCTATATACTAAAATTCATCCAAATCTGTCCAGCCGTTTTAGAGTGCAGGAATAATAAAAAAAAAACCATCAGAATTCGTAAAAACTTCATTTTGGTGTTTGTTGACATTGCATCATAAACAACAGTGCCAAATTTAACGACTGGATGGCCAATTGGTTAGAGAACCTGACTACGAAGCTTGAGGACCCGGGTTCGATTCCCGGCCGGTATGAATACTATGAATGTTTGTTCTCGGGCCTTGGATGTTTAATTATGTATGTTTCTCTGTTGCCTAGTATTCATAGTACAAGCTTTGCTTAGTTTGGGACTGGGTCAATTGGTGTCAGGTGTCCCATGATATTTATTTACTTATTTAAATTTCATGACTACCTAGCGGATGAGATTTCATGATTTTATCCTGATCCCAAGGGTTTTTTTTTGCATAGAAAGTAGCTTATGTAAAATGAGAAGGCATGCGCCTTATTTCCCATGCGGATTGGGAACTTTTCACACACCATTGTGCAGGTTTCCTCACAATGTTTTCCTTCCCCAATAATGTCATGGTAAATTTCAAATGTGGTTTCTCATAATTTCCGAAGAACTCGAGTGGTGTGATCCCAGGCTTGAACCCACTATCTTCAGCTGGAGAAGCCACAGGTTGAATCACTGGGCTGCCATTGCTTGACTACTTCAAATCATATACCTAAGCTTAGTGAAGGGTGCTTTATTGTTGCTTACATTGCAACTTTCGGCTGGCTAGCAATGCACTTTGATTTTGGTAAATTGGGTAGCTAGCGCAGTGTCCTCACCTTATTTCCTCTATAAACGCAATAACTTGCTTCTTAACATCGGTAGACTTGTCGTTGACGTAGCTCAGTATATTGTCCATGTACACTGGTATCATTTGAGGGACCTGGTGCAATAGAATCTCCAGGATTTTCCGTAAAAGATCTGTTTTCTTTTTGCCTTCCGCCATCCCAGCTTCGTTTATCCATTGCACAAGCTGAAAAAGGAAAGGGAAATAAAAAACGTGTCTCAGACAAAAATTATATTCACATTTAAACAATTCAACATGACACAAACTTAATTATAACAATAATTTAGATAAAATTGAGGTTGCGTTTCGGCGAATTTGTGATGCACAACAAACCTGGTTTTGTGCGGTTACGCTAGGGTTCTGCTGATATTTAGAAGACATTCTGGCTGTATTTGGGCCTCTAGTTGCTTATTCGTGCTATTTCATTGCAATAGTACACGAATTTTATTCTGAAAACAATGAAATTACGATCAGAGATATGCAAGCGTTCGCTGCCGCAACGTTTCATTTGATAACCTACAAAATTAGAAATGGCTGACTGACAGAAGGAGACAGCTATGCAAGACAAGCCGCTTATACAGCAAGAAGAAAAGAGAAAACACTATTGTGCTCTTGATAATTTTAATCGGTAAGGTAATAAAATGACAGATAGTGATGAGGGTTGCTGTATGAAAATTATATTTGGATGCGTTCTCTAATAAATGAAATTAATACGATCAGATAATGTACGTCCTGATAATAGACGACCAGTTCGAACCGTAACCCTTTTAGTTATTTTGTGCCGTAACAAGATACGGTTAGACCGCACCGGAAAAATGGTATTTTTTTTTAAATTATAATTTAGAGTAGCAACCATTTTCCACTATTTTATTTAAAACATTGGAATTGGATACTATGTTAAATCAAAAAAGGGAGTTTTTTTTTATTTGTAATAATAACATCATACTGTTTATACATAGGTACAGTCAGCAAAAACCCTTTAGTAATTTAAAAAAAGTTTTATTTTTGTAGTCCGAATACTTTTTAGTTATATTTAAATATTTTTTTGTTTTTTTTTATTTTTTTTTTTGACGACCGATTTATGGACGTGTATAAACGCCCGATAATATTATATATATATATATATTTGTAGCGAGTGAGAGGGAGAATAATAATCCCCTTATTTGATGTCAGAAGATGGGTACCTACAGCTTCAAAATTATCTACTTAATCGATTTAGGGGCTGTTTCACCATCCATTGATTAGCGTTAACCGACGGTTAAATGTGATGCCGTCTCCGTCTGTTCGAACAAAACAAATAGAGACGGCATCACACCTAACCGCCAGTTAACACTAACCAATGGATGGTGAAACAGCCCCAATAAATTAAAATAAAATTATTGACAACACGAACGATCCGGGATTTTCCTGTTAGGGAATAATCATTGAGCAAAAATAAGTGGGTAGTTCATTCTAAAACAATTATTTTATTAGAACACTCTTAGATCAAACTTAACACTATATTTCTCAGATATTAAGCCATCAGCGGAGCCTGCTGCGGACTGTACAGGACGGTGTTCATCTCGTAGATTTTAGGCCGATTCTGTTCTTCCATTTCGAGATATGCGCTTCGTACCACAAGTATGCAGTAAAATAGAATCACTGAAACAAAAGATTGAGATGTAACGTCGAAATAAAGTTAACACAGGGATACGAGCTTGCCAAACCGTGCGAGGGTTTCGTAGTGTGACAGACCAGCAGGGCTACTACGAAACTCGAATTTCGTATCGTACCGTCCCTCTCGCTCGCGTATTAAATAGTATAAGTGTCAGAGGGACGGCACTACATGAACTTCGAGTTTCGTAGTAGCCCTGCAGACCAGTTGGCGCTAGTATCGTGGTCCGTTTGACAACTTTGAGACTTGCGTCGCGTTTGATTGGTTAATCTATATCAGAGGTTCCCAAACATATTTCGTCTAACACCCACTTTAAAAATCAGTTATTTTGTAGCGCCCACCATTTTTATTTCACCTCAAAAACTTCAATAACATAATACCAGAGTGAGAAATAATAATGCAACTTTGCAACCCATTACCGCCCCTGTATTAGTTGTAAGGGAAAAATAACTTCACTACCCGCCGGAAGATGGCGGTGTAAGCCTTTTGTGTCAAAAAATTGGGAGCACGACCGAAGTATTTGAAGGAATTACGAACGAGAGTCTATTAGAAGCCCGAAGTCGAAAACTGTTTTAATGAGTCGATGTTCGTAATTCTAGTACCGCCCGTGCGATATACAATGTTTTTCATCACATTTGCGAGTAAAATTGTATATTTGTAAAAGAAAAACTAATATTTTTTCAAAAATTGCCGATACTGCTGATTGCGCTCTTGGCAGCGCCAGCTCCCCGCCGCCCTCCCCCTCCGCAGCATGTGCGTGGCGTGCGTGTGCAGCGCGCGCTCGGAGCAGCAGCACACCATGCAGTAACAAACTCATTTACCGACCTTGGGATTCATGGCATGAAAATTAGTACGGGCAATGACTCATTTACCGACCACGGGTTTCATCAGAAGCACATTAAGGTCGAGGGTTTTATTTGGTTGCAACCAAGGTAGCCTGCATGTTTCGACACTGTTTACGAGCAAGTGTGATGAAAAATATCTTACCACTTGAGGCGAGCACAGGCAGGCTGGCGATGACACCCAGGAAGACCACAGTGACCACCACCAGGGCGACCGCCATCGCGAGGAGGAAGAGCCCCGTGTTCACGTAGTACTTCATCAGGTGCGGTTTGTTCTGAAACAGAAGGAAATTATTTATTGAATCAGGCCTTAGTTTGTGGAGGAGGATCATAAACAGTTACTTTCTTCACGCGCGACTTTATGATAGATGTCTATAGTCTATAGAGCACGCTCTTCTAGCCCACCTGAAACGATTAAACTTAGAATACACTCATGCTCACCGAACTCTAATCCATCTTTAAACTGTAACTGTCCATCCACAGAAAATGTTGACATGATTAAGTATCTTGGTGTAGTAGTTGATAAAAATCTTTCTTTTAAAGAACATGTTTCCTCATTAGCTGGTAAAATCAGAAAAACTATTTTTATCGTCAAGTCCCTACGTAAATCTGCACCTAAATATATATTAACATTAGTTTATAAAGCCTTATGCCAGTCTGCCCTTACATACTGCCTGTTGGCATGGGGTGGCATCGCTAAAACTACTTTGAGAGAACTGGAGACTGCTCAACGAGCAGTGCTTAAGGTCATGCTAAGTAAACCTCGCAGATTCCCCACTAATGAACTTTATTGTGTAGCTAAAGTCTTACGTGTACGTCAATTATTTATTTCAAAAGTAACTACAGTAATCCACAAGTTAACTGTCTCATCCAAAGATTTTGCAAACCTTACCAAACAACGCAAATATAAAATACCGACACCGACCATAAGAACAACATTTGCGAGGCGATTGCCACCTTACTCCCATACATACATTTATAATAAAGCGTGTAAGCATATAAGAAATATGAAAAAGTTATCCAAAAAAATCTCAAAAAAGTTATTGAAACGTGGTTGATGACTCTTAGCTACGATGAAACCGAGGAGGTTATTGCAGGCAGCCTGTAATTAAATTTACACACATATACACACGCGCACACACACATACACACACACACACACACACACACACACACACACACACACACACACACACACATACACACACACACACACACACACACGCACACACACACGCACACACACACACGCCCACTTTAGGTTAAGAATTTGCTTTGTGTCAACTTAGTATTAAGTAGTTCAATTACTTAAGTAACTGCTGTAAATTGTAAATTCTCTGGTCTCCGCGATACAGGCCCAGAGTCTAGTGCGGAGTCCGCCGATGAATCTAAATTGTAACCTTGTTATATTTCAAATAAATTCTTTCTTTCTTTCTTTCTTCTTTCTATAGGTAGAGTCATTCACAATGACGCGTGCCGTGGTTCTTATTACAATGTCATTAATGGCTAATTTCGTCAAAATCACGTCTTCGTGGATGGCACTAGGCATAACATCTCGTAGTAAGTATGGTAAACAGTTTTCATGCTCCGAGAATTAACTGGTTGAGTTCAAAACGCTTCAGTGTGGCGTGGTGTTGGTGATAGTTGGGTTTGTGTGATTTGTGTGTTCTTACAGTGTGGAGGCGGAGGAGCTGCATAAACGCACATTTGTAGCATAGGCGTAGCTATCTTAAGATCGCGGGTGAGCAAAGTATTTTTTTATAGTTCACTACTAAGAGGTAGTGTCAAAAAGCGGTTATCGATTTTATTTTTGAACCCTAGATTGGTAAAGAGCTCGAAATTGCGCAGCCACTCTTGTTTCAAAATAAGGCTGCGTTTCCACCAGAGATGTGCGAGGATGTTTCCACTAGAGCTGTGCTCTGCTGCTGTGGTATAGATAAACGAAGCATTTCCTATTGGTTAGTTAAAAACAAATTCCTCGCAACACATCCTCACACGTCTGTGGTGTTTCTACAACGGATAACTCACGTTTTAAATCGAGTTTAGCTCGACATGTTTCAGGCTATTTCGTAGCCCTTCTTCACAGAAGAGAAGAAGAGAGACATACACATTTAGACGACCAGATGGCCTAGTGGTTAGAGAACCTGACTATGGAGCTTGAGGTCCCGGGTTCGATTCCCGTGTCGGGGCAGATATTTGTATGAAAAATACGAATGTTTGTTCTCGGGTCTTGGGTGTTTAATATGTATTTAAGTATGTATCTATATCTATATAATTATATTTATCCGTTGCTTAGTACCCATAACACAAGCTTTGCTAAGCTTACTTTGGGACTAGGTCAATTGGTGTGAATTGTCCCGTGATATTTATTTATTTATTTATTTATTATTTATACACACACAGGAGAGAGAGAGTTTCTTCTTCTTTTTTTTTCTTCCTGTGAAGAAGGCCTACGAAATAACCTAAAACATGTCGAGCCAAACTCGATTTAAGACGTGAGTTATCCGTTACAATATCATTCAATATGAGTGAGTCTCCGTTAGTTTCATGTTCAAGAACATTCATCATCATCATCATCTTCTCAGCCGTAGGTCGTCCACTGCTGGACATAGGCCTCCCTAATAGACCTCCAGTTGCCTCAGTTGGAAGCGGCCTCAGGTTGACTCAGGTCACAGAATATATAATAGTACTGACGTCTCAGGTGGAGAGGTGGACCTCCTACAAAACAAGAAAGAAGAACACTAACAGTAACAAAACACTCACCCTATGCACACCGATTACAACCAGCAAACTAATGGCAAAGTAATACAGGTAAACGACCAGGTATATGGCGTATGTGATGTAAATCCTCAGAGCGCCGGCAGCCAGGTCCTCGGGCCGGTGCGTGGGGTTGGGTTTCTGGCTCTCCTGCTCCACATATTTGGCGACCAGGGCAATGGCTGTGGAGATGCCAGCGAGAGACATCAGCGAGCTGAACTGGAAAGAGAAAATTACGTTGTGTTTATTATTGACAGGAGCAGCGGCGTCTTTAGCCCATGTAGCGCCCGTGTGCAATTATTACTTTAGCGCCATCTAGGAAGCGCGCGGTCAAAATGCAATAGGTACAAAATGAGGGCTATCGCGTATGAATTCGCCACTAGAGGCGCTAGTGTAGCGTGAGGTCTCCGAAATGTCAAATCTCATAGTTTTTGGGTGAGCTACGTGGGTTAATTTATAATTAGAATATTTTTGTAAATATTTGCAATATCTGAAATTAATTATGGCAAATATGCGTTCCGGGGCAATGAATGTCTGTGTTTTGAGACAGTTTTGTCTTTCGGAAACCTTTGTCCTCTCTTTTTTCCGAACAAAACGGGGACTATGCAACACTGTGGCATGCTCGATATTTTTATGGTACGGTTTTAAGGTGTATTAAATATGATTTTAATCTAAAATTTGTTTTTACGCCCGTAATAACAGACTTTGAAAGCCATACTTAAAAACCTCACGCAACAGTGCGCCATCTAGTGAGACAAAAAACGATAGCCCTCATTGCCGCGGCCGGCGCCCCTTACACCGCTGCGCTCGCGTGCAACGCACACCCTGCACTAGGTAAAGACGCCTCTGGACAGGAGAAGGTTTTAATGGAAGAAAATTTAGAAAAATTACAACGGGGCGAAGCCGCGGGCAACAGATAGTAGATAATATTAATTTAGGATTAGGTACTTAAGTAGGTACTAAATAAAACTTATGTCAACGTATGATGTGTAAACTATTTGACGATTTTAAATAATTTATTGAATCAGATGTTACTTTGCGGAACTGCATAACACGCAATATCTTGCGTAAACGTAGCTATCATTCATAATGTCTCGGGTGAGCAAAGTAGTTAATTTATCGGACGATTATTCAATGTACGTGTATCTATCTTGAACTTTGCCTAATAACACGTTAATTTTCTGTTTACTAAATAACAAACATAAAAAAACATGATAAAATTTTACAAATACTAGTCCGAACAAATAAACCAGTAAGCATTAGCAAAACAAATCAATAATAATCTCACTAGCTTGATACAACCCATCCCAAAGCTCTGTAATCCATTGTGAATACGAGTAAATAACATTTGCTTACTTACCAGCGAAAGATATCCAATGACTAGTGCTCCGATTCTCAAAGGACAGCAAAAACAACACCTCGTCAAAACGGGAAGGCTGAAAGCCATGTTAGAACAGTAAAAAACGCAATATCAAAAGAAAATTTGTACCTAAAATGCAAGCGGAATTGTTTAATTTGTAAAGTACGCGAGGTTATGGCATCGATTTTTTGTTTGGCTGCTACGCTGTACCTGTTATCTCTTATCAGCGATAAAAATACCAGGTGATAGTGGGCGACCAATGAACTCCCGTTGCTTATTGACTCATGAACTGGACAGAGATGTGAGGATTCTAAAGAAATTTGTCAGGAAGTTATTGACAAATGGAACTCAGAGAAGTATTTGTTGTTGTTACAATCAATCAAGCGGAAAGGCTAGCTAGCATAGATTCATATATGCTATCACAGAATATCCTTTTAAATAGACATGCATGATACAATGTAGGATTCAGTGAACTTTACTAATTTACCTCTCTTCTCCGCTGAAACCGTACATCATATCTACGTCTGTGCGACACAACGGTTATAACATGCAGACTCCGCCCTCCACCCCATGCACATCAAACAACATAACCAATTTTCATTTCACCAGTTCACTTTCAACACAACACGGTGTATGTGGTGATTTAGATCGGTCAGTATGGGAAAGTCTGAAACTATAAGACATACGAAGATCTGTTCTTAGGAACCATGTCATCGATTTTAGTAACAAGAGAAACTCCATTCAAAGAGTTTAAGAAATCTTGTACTCAGTCGGGAATCGAACACGGTCGATTTGAAAAATAAAACTTACATTGTTAAAGAATATGAAATACATTGCTTTTTATTCATTCTAGACATCGTGTTTTATAGTAACATTTATTGCTTATGATCTACACTAATCGATATCCAAATATTTTGATGAATCTTTGATTCCGTTTGTGAACACAAGTTGTTTTTAAATCCATGAATGCAGTTTTTCTTGTTACTAAAATAGATGACATGGTTTCTAAGAACAGATCTTCGTATGTCCTATAGTTTCTGACTTTCCCTTACTGACCGATCTAAATGAGCCACCCTGTAGGTATATTTTTGTTTGATGTGCAAGAAGTGGAGAGCGATTCTGCATGTTATAACATAATTATAATGTGTCGCACGGAGGTAAATTAGTGTAGTTCATTGTTAAGGTGCAAAGTAACATCTGAATAAATCGAATAGTTCGTTTCTGTTTTTTTGTGTGACCATACGTTTAATTTTATGCCGGCATTAAAGGCTGCAATACAATACGTACCTATACCTACTCGACCTATTTGTGCACTAACTGTACCACCCAAGGTGACCAATTAGATACAGAACGAGCTTTCGATATCGCAGATAAAGCCATCAACAATGCTTTGTTACATTTATTAGTAAACGAAAAAGCTTTTACCCGCCTTAGGGTAGATACGCGAATAATAGAATATATTTTTGACTAAATGACGTCTTAAACGTGCACGTTAAAGTCTTAATTACTAAGCGATAATTAGCAACGCTTCTAGCGACGCACATTAGCAAAAAATTCCTCTTTAGGTGTCCTGCATTTTCGCAGAAATATTTTTCCCAGACATTTCAGGTTAAGGTTTGTTTTATGAAAGTTCCGAAAAAAATATGGTTTCAGAGAAAATCGTGAGTTGGGAAGTCCAACAGTTTGGCATCAAACAATGAGAGATCTCTCATGAAATCGTTCGTAGTAAGATAGCAATATATAAGTAGGTATATATTAGTAAAGTACATTTTTGTCTCAGCTGTCTTTTCGATGAAAAGACAGCAATTATTCCGAAATGTTTAATTTGCCAAACTGTTTGATTTCCCAACTCACGATTTTCTCTGAATATATCCATATTTGCGAAAATACCAATCGGATTAGGTACTTGGTTATTTTTTCTAATCTCAATCAGTGCTGCTTTGCTATTGGATTTTTCTATACGATATTTGTGCCATTGCCAATCTTAGTTTTATGCTCAACGGAATGTATGAGAGCAGTCACAAAAGCAATTTAGTGACAGACAGAGACCCATTGAGAGGATTGGACACTAAAAGTGCTGCTTGCACGCGACAGTGTTTTAAAGGTGACTGGAATTATTCAATCAAATTACTGTGTTATTGGTCGGTTATACTGTCCTTTACCTCACATTATACAAATGGCGTTGTTCGAAGAGCATGCCTATTAAGAGAGTATTAACGTTCCAGTTAGTCATTTGTTTTTATCAAAAACAGATTATAGCATCCCGTGCAACGAAATGACTCGTTCCGCTAGTGTTATTTATTATCTCTTTAAAATGCAACAACTTTTGCAAACATAAAGTGGAATAAAACGAATGTAAAAATATGAAAAATAATTACACTTATTTTTATATAAGTAATTACTGATGGTGACAAACAAATATTACTGGAATTGTACCCAATATTCGGTTTGAAAACCAAATAGAACTACTACAGTGGTAATACTTACTTAATATATTTGGTACCAAATCATCAACATACATTCCCCAACGGGGCATATACTTCCTATGTAATTCCTGGGTAAGACGTAGTGGAAATAGTCGGGTAATATAATGCAAGGAAACAGAAATGGGATTCAATTTGCCAGTGTTCAAAAAATGCTGTTGCTGCATTCCGCTGAGGACTGGAGTGGTTATTGTGGCTTACTGGTCTATCGTAAGTTTATAGTTTAAGTCTCTGTCTGTTAAGATTATGTTCCTGGGTCATCCTGCAACGGTTGTCTTTGTTTCCTGGTGGTAAGACTCTGTAGAAAATACCATGTTTTGTATAAGATGTAAATAAGATGGTGATGGCAAACTCAAGATCGTTACCATTACAACTCACCTGCTTCGTCTTCAACTAGCGTGTGTTGCCAATGCTGATCTATGGCTCTTATACGTTTTTTTTGACTGTTGGCCTCTTGGAGAGGCTCAGAGTCACGCATCGCGCTAATAGAGTGAGATAATGCTCAGAGTTTCTTTGCGTGATAGAATCCGGAAAGCGGATATTCGCCGCCGAAGAACTAAAGACACTGAAATATCTCGAAGACTATGCAATGTGGAAGTGAAGATAAAGGGTTGGCAGGCCACTAGATGGATTGACGACACCGTGAGATTTGAATGAGTTCACTCGAGAACGGCTTTACCGATTTCATCCATCTTTTTCAGTTTTCTAATACTAATAATACTCTCAAAGATAATAGACGCATCTTCGTATAACACGTTATGCAGAAGCACGTTGTCTTTGGCACCCCCCTTGATGCTGGTACGCGGGGCGTGCCGCCCCCTCCTCCCCCTCTTAACGCAGCCACTGAGGCACTTCATAGGAATGAAATTAGGTATGCTTATGCGTCTCTAATAATGAAACAACAATTTTGTCTATCTCTTTGTTTTGAGTTCTGCCTAACCCTTACGGAGATTAGGCAGAACTCAGAACAAACCCTAAAGGGCTTACGCGAGCTGATGCGGTTTGCAATGCACGTAGCGGGTGGATGTCTATTACAAAATAGTATGGGCAGTGCTAACTGCACACTTCGCGTGCGACGGATTTTACATGCACCTGCGCCCGCAGGCGTGCGCCCGCGCAGTGCACCCGCGCCAGCTAGCGTAGGCCTTAACCCTTCGTATGTCCTGACACGATATGTGCCAAATTTAAATCTATCTATCTATCAGCAGAATTTGTGCTTATTTAAACAGATGAGACCAGAATTCAGTACTTTTTTTAGTTCCAACATACCAGGGGAGAATCAGTTATGACGGGACTTTAACTGGCGTAGCTGATGCTAAAGGAGTAACAAGCAATCCACATAACAATATATTTTGTTCTAGTTCTCAAAGCTTCTGGTGATGTGGCTTAACATCCGAGTCCTGGCGAGCATGATGATCGAGACCAGCAAGAGTGGCGCGGTCTCCAAGCTCCTGGCGCGTGCATACATGTTCCGTACACTGAACATCATTGCTCTGCTAGTATACATCGTTCTTTGCGCCATGCTCCTCGTCGGAGGGAGGAAGGTGATCTGATAATACCTACCTACCATAGTACCAATAATAATACGGCAAAGAGGGTTTTTTGTTGGGCGAAATATCGCTAGATGGCGTTGGCATCGTGCGGTTCGATTGACATTTGCGTCACGCTCGTGGTTGGTTGCATAACTAAATCAGCCAATCTGACACTGAAACACTTAAACTCAAACACTGAAACGTAAAACGGATCTCACAATACTAACGCCGCCAAGCGATTGTCGCCTGCCGGGAAACCCTCATTAGGCTGACGAGGAATATAAAAAACCTGACACGACGGCAGCACTTTAACGTTTTATATTGCAACATTCTTCACACTTACTATACGATACCTACCAGTCACATTGACAACGGTGTCGGCGATGTTATTAAATGGAGTATTTTCTAATACTTCAGACTTTTTCTATGACAAATATTTTTATACGTTGTGAATTATTTTCCTTCCAAGGCTATGGATAATCTTCGGCATTTTAACGCACAACAACACAAAATAACACTTTAAAATACCACGCGCAAACAACGTTAAACTTTGACAGCAATAGACAGATGGCATTTGAATTTAGTGTTACCAGTGCAAGAAATTAGTTCTATTGGCTTTTCGCAATATGGCGAGGTTTTTTATAATTCTGGTCAGCCTTTACACTACTTGTTTCAAACTATTACGTTGTTGACGTTGACGTAGGTGAACGTAGTCTCTCCAACTAACGTGGCGGCTCTATTATCTATTCTGTGGTACTAGTTGCGCTTACGGCTTTGCTATAGAATCTCCTTTACATATAAAACTAGCAACCTGCCCAGGCTTCGCATGGGTTTGTTTTCTGTTTGATCCTTTGCATGATATCCGTTGTGTAGTTTTAAAGTTTCGAGTAAGGTGTTGATGAGTCAATAAATAAGTCAGCACCTTTTCATTTGACAATAATAAGAAAACTACTGTTATCAACTGCATGGATTTCACATTGCGTGTTCCAGAAAAAGCCTGAATATCTACGTCACTTCTTCATGTCCAGCCTGGTGATGACCGTGATCGACGTTGTGGTGACGGCATTCGCTATCCTCTACCTGCACCATTGGTCGTTCGCCATAGCCCTCGTCTGGATCGGTAACCGCTTTAAACTCTAAAGAAGCTACGGATAGAGATGGGTGGAGAGAGAGAGAGAGAGAAATTATTCGCATAAATTCGACAGAGACAAAAACATTAAATAAAAGTACAAAAATAATTAACGTAACCTAACCAGCTTAAAAACTTTGCGTTGTTGTTGTTGTTGTTTGTGGTTGAAAAACCCCCGGCATTGAGATTTCAAAGTTTCATTTCTCAATAACGACTCAACTGATTTAAATAAAACATAGCTAAGAACCAAGGCAAGGAAACTAGCTTTCACGTAAAAAAATCGCATCGATATCGGTTTATTCGATTAAGATACACGGTGCCACCGACAGACAGACAAACAAACAGACATTGACAAAATGACACACGTGTGCCACAAATCAATAAACCCCTAAAAGTGGGATGTAATGCTGGGATGGTTTAAATTACTGATACGTGATGACACAAGGACAGACACCTCAGAGACAGCCACCTCAAGACCAGTCGCAACAAGAGCAACCACAGATAGATCCTCAAGCACCTGCAGCACAACCGGCAGTGGAAGTCATGGCGCTGTCAGTGTCAAGCCGCATTCCGGATTTTTGGACGGATCAAACAAGGATCTGGTTCATACGCGCGGAGGCCGTGCTAACACCACAGCGGGCAGGCGACGAATTCGCATTCGAATAATTTTGATTTATTTAAAAAGCATCCATAATGTATTATTTTTTTTTTTACAACAATGTTTCTTTAATCTATTTCAGTTTCGCTAACAACGACATAATAAATAGTAATGGTACACTTACCTAAATCAGTTCTGCGAAATTAAAATGTAGTCGTTGTTAGCAAAGTAGTAACATAATACATCCGTTGAAATATAACCTGTTATTGTTAGCAGGTAGTAACACAATATATTCTTTGAAATATAACCTGTTATCGCTGAAACATAACAATGTTTGCAACTAAGTACATTCATGTTACTGTTAAGTTTTAGTTTAGTTTAACATAAGTATTTTTATTTTTTTTTTTCAAAAAGGGTCTGACACACTCTTTCCCTGTTGGGGGGGGGGGGGATAGTATAGGCACATTGCCACATCAGCTCATATACGAGTGCGAGTGCACTACAATATGAGCTGACGCAGCGCTAACGTTCCTGGAACCGGGGACGCGGCGGTGGGAGCACGCCGCAAGCTTTAGCTTAAGTTCAGTTCCCAACTGTACGTCGATGTAACTACTCGTAGACATAGTGATCAATTAATCAAGTATATGAAATATATCTTTCCTTGAAGAGTCCCAGTGGAAGAGGAACCCCACATGCCAAAGAAAACTTTCCAAAATCGCGCAATTTTTTATATACGAAATTTCCGGAAACTTCTCACAATTTTTTATGGGGACTGAAACTTTCCGTTTTTTAAACTTCCTATTATATATTGTTACTAGCCTGTTACCCGCGACTCCGTCCGCGTAGAATTCGGTTTTCACTATCCCGCTGTAACTTTTAAATTTACCGGGATAAAAACTATTCTATGTCCTTCCCCGGGACTCAAACTATCTGTATACTGAATTTCATCTAAATCAGTTCAGCGGCTTAGACGTGATGAACAAACAGACAAACAAATAAACAAACAGACAAACTTTCGCATTTATTATTTTAGTGCGATAATAATCTTGTGAAAATTTCCAAATATTTCCAACAAATTTTTTAACTTTTTGGAAACTTTCCGCAACTTGTACATCTGTATGACTTCCAGCGACCAACGTGTACTCGCTGCTGATAGTCCGGAGTTCATTCCTGGCCATGGAGGAGAAGGAACGGGGCCCGCTGCCGCCGGAACCCGAAGAGGAGGTCTGCTGGGACACTATGCAGCTCGCACATGTCGTTTGAAGACACGTCAGCACTCAGACCCGCAGATGAAAGTAATTTTGCTCCCGAGTGACTCATACAACTTTTCACACGAGTATGACGAAAATTTAAATAAAACAAATCTAAATATAATTAAAGAGCAACCAGCATAGAAAATGGCGTGGTTTTACAATTATCAACTTCAAAAAGTTGCATTTGCAAAAAAACACTTAGAAAAGCCTTGAAACAGAAAAGTTGTACTTTGATCCCTCTCGTCGTCAGGGAGGAAAATTACTTTTCTGGATGAGAAGTATGAATACTATATTGTTGGTGATCTTTAATAAAGAGAAAAAAAACTCCATAGCACCCTTGTCAAAGCTAAACAGTGTTATTTTTGACTTCCGTTAACTGGGGTAAACATATTTGGCAGATCAATTGAATTTCTTTAAGACTAGTGGCTAAGACATTTATGTGCGATAAAACAGTGTAAGATTTTTAACTTGTGACTCTTATTTAAAGTAATTGTATTGTAACTCTAATAGTTTTTGATTCTGCATATTTAGCAAAAGATGGTTGAAAAAGTGAGCTTTTTCTGTCTCTATTATGTGTTTGCGTGTGTTTGCGTCAATGGCACTCGTCAAGTTTGTGAACTCGGTACTTATAAAAAAAAGCTAATTTCCAGGTAGTTTCTATTAATTTACTGACCCTTACCATTTTTTCCCGCCTATAATCCAGTTTAGAGCTGCAGGGAAAATCGTGAAAGTTGCATCAAACTGAAGCACTTGATATTTTAAAATGGCTGCATCAAACTGAAGCACTTGATTTTTAGGGTTCCGGAGCCAAAATGGCAAAAACGGAACCCTTATAGTTTCGCCATGTCTGTGTGTCTGTCTGTCTGTCCGTCCGCGGCTTTGCTCAGGGACTATCAATGCTAGAAAGCTGTAATTTTGCACGGATATATAAGTAAACTATGCCGACAAAATGGTACAATTAAAATCCCATAGACGTAAAGTGGGGGTGATTTTAAAATGGCAAAGTTGCATCAAACTGAAGCACTTTATTTTTTAAATGGCTGCTTTCCAATGGAACAATTTTGCCAGCGTTGAGGTTGAGAGCTAGAGATGATCTCAGTCGAGTTTATTTTTTAAAATTTTGCTCTTCAACTCATAAATTAAATTAAAATTAATTTTTGTTCTGCTGGGTCATTGTTATTACATTATTCGAGAATTTATTCCATTTGATTCTCGTGGGCACATTCTTATTGACACGGTAGAAGATTCTGCTACAGTTTCTGGGTTATCTAGAAGAAGTGAGGCCGTCTAAAAAATAATCGAAAATGCCACCAAACTCTACAGCCCATTAAAAAAAAACGTGACCATGTAGTTAGGTTAAGAAAACTAAATTCAAATGTATGGAAAATTTGGCAAAATTAATGCAAGACTTTTATCTATCAGGATATGTAGGTTATAGAGCAAAGTTAAATTTTATCCACTCCCCCCCCCCTCCGGGGCGAGCTTCACCCCCGCCCCCTCGAATATGTCCCGGACCGCGGTATTTTCTATTTTAAAAGAAAACCGTACACGATACATAAAAAGCGTGTATGAACGGAATAATCCTAGATAAATTTACTATAAACCTTTTATACATACAAAAGCGATACCACTTACAGTTTCAGCACAATCTGGCACCAAATACGAACATTTTTAATAATTTATCCAGTTTTTTTTGTTAATCGTTTAGTTTTTTCAATTATTTCACACTTTACCGCCATTTACTTTACATGAAAATGAGGCAGTTGAAACGCTTTAATAATTCACGAGAAATTCTACACGATGACGAAATAAAAAAGTGTTTTTAAATACAGAGCGGTTTAATAATATCAGTCACGGCACGATTTGGTAGACTCACAAACGGTGCTGCACTTCTTTTCGCAGTCATTCTCCTTGCACTGTTGCATGCATGCGTAGAGGCTATATACCACCACGATTCCATACAGTTCTATGACTGGAACCAACGGTAATACAACTATAATAGTACATTGTGTCTTAAGGGCGGTAAACAAGGAATTACGAACGAGAGTCTATTAGAAGCCCGAAGTCGTAGACTGAGGGCTTTAATGAGTCGATGTTCGTAATTCTAGTACCGCCCGTGCGACATACATTTTCATCACATTTGCGAGTAAAATTGTATATTTGTAAAAGAAAAACTAATATTTTTTTCAAAAATTGCCGATACCGCTGACTACGCTCTTGGCAGCGCCAGTCTCCGCGCCGCCCCACCCCACGCAGCATGTGCCCGACGTGCGCGCGCCGCGCTCCTGCACGCCATGCAGTATTACACTCATTTACCGACCTGGGGCTTCATGACAAGAAAATTAGTACGGGCAATGACTCATTTACCGACCACGGGCTTCATGACAAGCACATTAAGGTCGAGGGTTTTATTTGGGGGGTTGCAACCAAGGTAGCCTGCATGTTACGACACTGTTTACGAGCAAGTGTGATGAAATAATTAATT
This sequence comes from Choristoneura fumiferana, assembly GCF_025370935.1. Lineage (NCBI taxonomy): Eukaryota > Metazoa > Arthropoda > Insecta > Lepidoptera > Tortricidae > Choristoneura > Choristoneura fumiferana. The sequence goes on from NC_133478.1 coordinate 3,571,650, forward strand.
ACTACACACTCCCAGTTTCAAGACTAAGGGCCTACTCCGAAAGCCTCCGCCAGCTGAGGCGGTTAGCACGGAACGGGTGGAAGCCTATTGAAAAATTTTATGAGCAGTGCTAATAGTTCAAGTGTCGGAGGGAAAGCACGACACGAACTTCCGAGTTTCGGGTTTCGTAGTAGCACTGCTGCACGCGTCGCATGCAACGACTTTTACCTGCACCCGCGCCCGTAGGCGTGCGCCAGCTCCGTGCCTCGCGCCAGAGCCTACGAGTACTCGGAAATTCGACTATCGAAGTTCGTATAAAACCGTCCCTCTCACTCTCGTATTAAATAATATAAGTGTCAGAGGGACGGAACGACACGAACTTCTATTATCTTATTTACTTATTGCGGGCGTGACAGTGTGACACGTTCGTTTAGTTGTGCGATTTTTTCTAAATACCCATACTTGATTTTTATTTTGTACCTATTTGTATTGGAGTTTTTAAATTTGTACAAATCGGTGCCCTATTAATTACATTGACACACAACACAACTATGACAACAATGATGAACGCAAGTATTTAGCAAAACCACTTTTATCAGTTCGCCGTTAATGTCGCTGTTTCTATATTTTTTAGTTAATGTATAATTTTTTTTTAAATTAAAACACTAATAAATCAAATTTTATAATAGGTAATAAAAATCCGAAAAATGAAACCAGTCGGACCGTCCTTGAATCATAGTCGTGAGTTGAACCGTGTAATTTTGTAATTTTTCAAATATTTCATCTCTTAAATAAAATATAAAGTGAACTTACTGACAAACATGAGCATTATGAGGTACCAGCCAAGCAGAAGGGCATGGTTGATGCACAGAGTAAATATGAAAATAACTTCCATCATCCATATGAACGTTCGATGGGTCAGATACAACCGAAGGGAGGAAGTAGAGCACTAGAGGACAACACAATCACAATCACTAATACATAGAATATAAATCTGTGCATCACTTTCAAAAATGACAATTATAAAATAACTAGCATAGCGACACATCCCGGCCTCACATTGGTGCAATTTTGAAAAAAAAAGTTTCTAATCGAAGAGACTTTACATTTTCTCACCTTTCTTTCACTAAAACTACACCCGCGCGTAGCCGGGACGCGTACTAAACATCCAAAGATTCAAAATTATTACAAACTTTCTTCATTTATAATATGAGAAGGGTCAAGTCCAGGATAGCTGGTAGTTTGTACAAGGCATAAGTGTATACAATTGGATTAAAAAATGTATCGATTTTGGATAACATGGCTCTAAATAAGTAAGGGTCTCTGAGTTAACCTTGTATATGAAATTTTAAGTAATTCAAATAATCATTTTAGATACAAATCTAAAAACCCGGCCAAGAGCGTCTCGTACACGCCCAAGATAGGGTTCCGTAGCCATTACGAAAAAAACAAATAATATTTTTCTAAGGATATGGCGAAACTATAAGGGTTCCTAGTTGACTACGGAACCCTAAAAAGTAGATCTTCAAGGTTGCGTCGGAGACCCGTCAATATTTTAGATGAATTCTCATTGTCATAGCTAATCCATCTGGAAACCAAAATCGTCACATTTGGTTGATAAAAATTAAACCACCGAAAAAACTGAAAAGCAGAAAACAATAAACCTTTTTTTTATTTAACTTTTCGGCGGCTTAATTTTTTTGTTAAAAAGTTTTTATTTTATACTTTTTCCTCCCGTTGGGGTAACTTTTTTTTTCAAATTTATATGGTACCACTCGGAGTATATCTACGCTTTTCAATAAAAAAGAAATATGAAAATCGGACTACTCTGTAAAAAGTTATGCGTGGTCATACATAAAAAAAAAACAAATATACGTGTTGACTTGAGAACCTCCTCCGTTTTATTTCGTCGCTTAAAAAATACTTACCGCTATCAACCCAGCAGCTAAATGCATGCAGCAAACTATAAGCATGCTCTCCGCAATCACCATCATGACGCAAGAGTAAAAGATATTCAGCTCATTTAGTTTGTCATAAGGCGGTTTTTCATGGACGAAGAGCTTGCCCACGACAGATGCATTGTCAAGGAACGCCTCTAAGATGACCTCGGTGAAGAAAAAAGCGGTGAAGAGCGCGCGACTCTGTTAATGTGAATCAAACATCGGATATCAGGGGGCAAATTTTGAAGACAGGTGTTCCAAAATACTTCTATTTTCGAGCGTTTAGTCCGTATGAGTTTCGTGGGCATATTTTTGTTGAAATGGATGAATAGATGATTCCGTTACAATTTCCAGTTTACAGTCCATTCAGAAAGATTTCACACTACATGCGATCCGAATCCGCGCTGGAGTAGTCGTAGAACCATTTTGTATGGTTAAATCGAATGATGGAATCGGATCTAGTGCATATTTTACGTACCAAGTGATAAATCGGTAATATGAGATAGCAATTTGATAATAACTATTCAAATAATTAAATTGCCCGGGCATTATACGTAATGCCTACGAGTGTTACCCCAATCCCCAATAAGGCAGAGTAATAAAAAAAATGTAAGTACTATTATTACTATTTTTGACACAAAATTTCTTCGTTTAATAGATGCTCTTACCAATATAATTAAGCATCTATCAAAATCTGTAAAATGTTATCTATAATGGTTGAATTCAATTCTGGTACTGGTCTTGTTTTGGTCACAGTTGAACCTTACTCTCATCCTCGCTTCGCTCTTAGTCGCACCTAATGGTTGCGATTTAATTAATCAAAATTTGATAATTAATGAAGTTTACTCAATAATTGCCGATCCGCGGTCTCCACTCGAGAGCCTTTTGCCCCCAACGGACATCTGTTCTCCGTGCTATATGGCCTGCCCAGCCCATTACCACTTCAACGAGCTAATTCGCTTGGCTATGTCGGTGACCCTCCTTTTTGATCGGATCTTTCTTGCAGATCGGCTAGCGCAGCGTAGGACGTCCACCAACGAGATGGACGGATGACCTGGTTAAAGTCGCGGGTTCACGGTGGATGCAAGCCGCTTCCAACCGAGGCAACTGGAGGTCTATGGGGGAGGCCTATATGTCCAACAGTGGACGTCCTATGGCTGATATGATGATGATGATGACTTAATTATCACTTCGCCCGGTACCAGCTTGCCATTATTCATAATGCTCTTATTATATTATTATAATTGCAGATTATCAGATAACGCATTCACTGCCACCGACGCACATATGCGTTTTCGGAACTTCGCCCAGTGCCGCTGTCGTAATTATTCATACATTTTGAACGCACATGTGCGTCGGTGGCACCTGTGGAAGTCAGGTGGCATTGAATGCGTGAACTCACGTCTGAATATGAGTTTAGCCGCTGCGATGGCCCGCAGTGCGCGTGTTACAACAGCCGCCGAGTCGCGTTGCTCCTAGAGGAGGGGCTACGGTACGGACGTAGGCTACGGATTAGCCTAAAACATGTCGAGATAAACTCGATTTCAGACGCGAGTTGTTACATATGCTATAATTTAATATGAGTTATTCTCACGGTAGTTTCATGTTCAAAATAATGCCCTTATCACTTTGTCCATGAAACATACACTACCGTACCAACCTATAAATAGTTAAAGGACTTCTCCGGACGGATGTTTGAGAAACTCACCATGCTCCAGCCACAAACTGTGACGCTCCCACATTTCAAAGAATACAAGAGCAAGAAGTGTTCTATTGTTGGAAACTCAATTTCTATATTGTGACACATTGGGAAGGAGTATACTGATAATAACTTTAGTCTGAATCGGAATGGGAATTTTGTTTATTATCGCATGTTTATTTGCGAGCAATTATGTCATTCGTTGTTTCTGTGACGTCTGTCCGACTGTTATTTTAGGTAGTACAAAGAGTCCAAAGAGCACATCGTAGAGTTTATTGAGGACCTAAGAAGGTACTAAAACTCATAGACAAGTATGAGAATCATGTCGAAACAGCAACAGAGACCCTGACTATTCTATTTCTTTAGTAATACAAATAGTGACTATCAATCAATTATTTTTAGCCCCCAAAGCAAACTTATGATTATGTGACACAGTTTGACCACAATGTGTGTGTGTCTGTCTGACTGTCTGTGGCATCATAGCACCCAAACAGATGGACTGATTTAGAGATATTAAACTTTGAAATGACAATAATTGGGGTTTTTCAACTAGGTATATAATATCAAATATCTTGGGACATTTGACACCAATGAGGGCTATCGCGTATGTATTCGCCACTAGAGGCGCTAGTGTAGCGTGAGGTCTCCGAAATGTCAAATCTCATAGTTTTTGGTGAGCTACGCGAGTTTATTTATAATTAGAAAAAATATTTTGCAATATCTGAAATTGATGGCAAATATGCGTTCCGGGCAATGAATGTCTGTGTTTTGCAGTTTTGAAACCTTTGTCCTCCTTTTCCGAACAAAACGGGGACTATGCAACACTGTGGCATGCTCGATATTTTTATGGTACGGTTTTAAGGTGTATTAATACGATTTTCATCTAAACTTTGTTTTCACGCCCGTAATAACAGACTTTGAAAGCCATACTTAAAAACCTCACGCAACAGTGCGCCATCTAGTGAGACAAAAAACGATAGCCCTCATTGACCTAGTCCCAAGCAAAATCTGTACTATTGGCAACAGATAAACCTAGACTAGGGTAGAGGCGAAGATATTTTCATACATAGGCAGGCATTAGGGGCAGATATTTTCATACAAATATCTGCACCCCGAACGGGGATCGAACTTGGGACTTTTGTAGTTAGGTTTAACCCACTAAGCTATCGTCGACCGTCATTTCATGTTGTTTATTATTGTTTTCCATTTATTACCGGCACCGTCTACTAAATTGCAGCAAAATATGTTTATTTTTCTCATAATACGCCAACATTCGTCACAACATTTCCCGCCCGATACCCAATCACAGCGCCAGAAAAACCATTAACATTATAGTTAAGTTTAAACCGATATCAACCTTAATATAAGGAAATAGCGATGTTTTTTAGCATTGTACATGGCAGATAAAGCTTTGTGTATAAAGAGCTGATTTGTACGGAAGTGTACAATCTGTCGTCGGTCCAGCGAGTTACATTAGATAAGTGACCAGGCTGAATAACCAGCCAGTAGTGTTCGGACGTTCTGTTCAGACGGTAGTTCAAAGAATTTTAAGAAGCAATAATGTACTGTGATTGTCCTGATTTCGGCCGGTGCTGCTTTTGCATGCCGTTAAGGAGAGGCGTGCTGACTTTCGGATATTTGAATATCGTAAGTGATTCTTATAGGTACCTACACAATGGTTTGATAAAAAAAACCGTGGTAATATTTTGCTGAGCAAAAATTTGACCGAATGAAAACTTTATCAAAATAGTTATGGCAAAACGGCAGGATCCCACTAATCTCATGCAGGTCAATCTGACCACGGGAAAATGGGTTGAAATTTATTTCCAAGGTAAATCAAAACATACTTTTAGACGACCAGATGGCCTAGTGGTTAGAGAACCTGACTACGAAGCTTGAGGTCCCGGGTTCGATTCCCGTGTCGGGGCAGATATTTGTATGAAAAATACGAATGTTTGTTCTCGGGTCTTGGGTGTTTAATTGTATATGTATCTATATCTATATAATTATATTTATCCGTTGCTTAGTACCCATAACACAAGCTTTGCTAAGCTTACTTTGGGACTAGGTCAATTGGTGTGAATTGTCCCGTGATATTTATTTATTTATACCAAATATAGTAGATTGTTCAACAAAGGACTAAAACAACCCATAATGACAAGAGATGTTTAGCCACCCGAGCACAGCGAGGATGGCAATAGTCTGAGTGTCATTATGGTTGTTTAGTCTCGCGTTAAACACTCTACTTTTCACTTTGAATGCGAGGAAAAGAAACAACGTTCTGTTCAAAATTACAATATTACTTTTAAGAAACGTACGCTCGACTGACTAATGGACATCTATTCAAAATTCAAATAGCAAAAAATTTGTTACGCGGTTTTTCTTTTCTTTTATTGTTTTTGAGCTTTAAATGCTTGCATATTTATCCAACAGTTTCAAAATTGAAAACTATTTAAAAACTGATTGGACTATGCATAATAAAATGAATTAATCCTTAATATAATTGAATAGATTCATATTCGTAATCATTAATTGGGTTTCACGAGATTAAATCGTATTTTTTTTTAATAATTCCACGCCCTTAATATCCTCCTTTCACAAACACCGTGATTGACTGTTTAGGGGTTTCCAACGTAAATAAAAAAAAAACTTGAATCCATAGAGATTAATGAGGAGCTTTAGTCCCGATATGCAGGGACTAAAGTGATATTTTAAGAGCATGCAAAGTGAAAAATATTTATTTAATAACTATGAATTTTGTTACCAAATAATTGTAATTTTCCTTAAAATGTAAATGTGCAATACAATAAAGCTACAAAATTTCCTATTTCACGTTGCTTGTAGCTGTTAACCTTCGGGATTACCAGTTGACTAAAATGATGACAATTTCAAGCAGAAAATTGGCATCATAGCAATCTAGACAATCACCAGGCTTGCACGATGCGGTCTGTACATTAAAAACGTTTTAACGCCTCCACATCCATCCTCTTATCAGTAGGTACCTAATCTTAACCTCGGTGAACTTGAGAAACATAAACAATAAACATCTATAATGAATCGCCATATTTTTGTTCCTCGTAATGGGGGCCTCGCAGAACATTAATACAATACATAACAAAAAAAAGGTTGCCTGGAAGAGATCGCTCTTAAGCGATAAGGCCGCCTATTGCTCACCTTGTAATTTTAATAATTTGTTTTCTGTATCGCTTACTATGTCTGGTGTACAATAAAGAGTCTTTGTATTGTATTGTATTGTATAACAATTGAGTATCGCATTTTCGCCGGTCGCGTAGTTAAGGAGGTTCAAAAAACTGCACTGATATTTGCCGACACAAGTTCCGGTAACACCACACCTTGCGGTGTGAATTCCACACACAATAAATGATTCTGATTACTTCGGTCAGACTGCTTCGGTAATCCGCAATATCTAGCCAGCATAATAGCCTGAAAAAATGAACGAAATACTTTCTGAACTTTAGACAATCTCGCACCAGAGGCCTATTGTCTAACACACTTACCCCCTGTTGTCCATTGATTAAATTTATGTGATGGATAAATGTGAGGCCGTCTCTGTTTGTTTTCGTTCAAATAGATGGAGACGGCATTACATTTATCCGTCAAATAAAATTAATCAATGGGTGGTGTAACAGCCCTTAGAATCACAATAGTTTTCACCACTTCTTTCTGTCACACAGTAAGACGAGGGTAGAAAAAGATGGTAAATGCGATTGAGAATTAGACAATACGCCAGCCTCTGGTCTACACTGTCACCATCACCTTCAGCTGTGTTGTACTAAATAAACGTTTTTATCTATCTATCTGTGCACGTCTACAACTGGGCTTGGACTCAGTAGGCTTGGACCCTAGAAATAGAGTCGTGTTAGATATATACAATACAAGCATTGTTGTGTCAGATACTGGTGCTACTGATTGTATCCACGGCGAGCATGTAGGCAGGTATGTAAAGACTAATGATTGTTGAGGAAGCGTAAAATGTATATTAGGACCGAATAATCACAGCAAGTGGAAAAAAAATGTATCTGCCCTGCCCCTATACCTTCCTTAGCTAAGAGATGTGATTGGATGTATTTAAATAGAGAAAAATCATCTTCGAACTAAAATAAAAACGATTCAATATCAAATTGATTCCTTTATTCTTGCAGTTATTCTCCCTATTCATGGTGGGCGTGTACAGCTACTGTATCCACGAAGGCAGCAGGGAGCCGACCCTGGTCTACCACGGCTCTGTGTCCATGATCGCCGCCGAGGCTTGCCTGTTCGTCTACTGCGTTGAGATCGTGTTCAATGCCCTGCTGCTGTATGGAGCTCACATGGTGAGGAGTTATTAATATCTCTTTAATGCAAGGGGTCTACATTAGTAATCAACAAGTCACCGGAACTGAAGAGCTGACAGCTTCCTTGGATAAATAATTAGCTTAGCTATTCAAAGAGGAAACGCTGCCAGCATCTTCGGGACTTTGTCTAAGGGGGCTACGGATCTATTGAATAATATGGTTTACATAAGTACATGTGCGGAATTACATTTGAAATTTACCACGAGCTTTGCGGTGAAGGAAAACATCGTGAGGAAACCTGCACAAACCTGCGAAGCGATTCAATGGTGCGTTCGAAGTTCCCAATCCGCACTGGGCCCGCGTGGGAACTATGGCCCAAGCCCTCTTGTTCTGAGAGGAGGCCTGTGCCCAGCAGTGGGACGTATATAGGCTGGGATGATGACATAAGTACAGGCGCGAATTCAGGCCTCAAAAAAGGTTGTGGTCACAGCTACCCGAAAATCGGTCAAGTGCGAGTCGGAGTATGAACTCGCCCATGACCGAACTCATGCATGAACGACTTTTGAATTTTATTATTTCCCTTTTTCCGCGCATCAAGACATTGAACATCCAATCATCTCGATAGACCGTGAAAGTGTGTCCGTCACAAGTCTATTAGGGTTGAGGGTATGCCCATCGTGCCGATTCGTGCCCACAACGGTGCATCCGCCCTTGCATAAGTAATAATAAGTATGTCAAATTTCAAGTCAATCCGAGTATAGGAAGTGGCTCAAATTTCAAGTCAATCCGACTATAGGAAGTGGCTTAAATTTAACTTGCAAGATTTGATCCGCTCATACATACATTGCAAGTTAAATTAAATCTTGTATTGAGCCAATCACAAGCAAGACTGTTACGTCAAATGGGCCTTCAGGATACTAACGCCATCTAGCGATATTTAGCTTGTCCAGAAACCCTCATTAAGAGCGTTTATTCCTACTGAGCTGGCAACGTTGCGTTTTTGTTAGTTTGTCTCGATTATTCCATAAAATTTGAATGAAAATTAAAAATGTTGTCTGATAGAACACTTCTTAATACATAAGTTAATGTATCTACTCCAATAATTATTCGTGATAGACTTTATATTCTTTAAAAACGAACTAATGTTTATGACCGGGTTTTTAAAGAAAATAAAAGTCTATAACGAATAATTATTGGAGTAGACACATTAACTTATATATTAAGAAGTGTTCTACCAGACAACATTTTTAATTTTCATTCTATTTTTATAAAATAATCGAGAAAAACTAACAAAAATGCAACGTTGCCAGCTCAGCAGGTATAAACGCTCTTAAATCTTTGTATTTTTTTTGTCAGGGGCTGTAGGTACTTTATGAACTGAAAAAGGTACCTAGACCTAGTCAGCTGATCTTTAGAGACGTACGAAACTACGGAACCCTCGGTCCGTTGGTCCGACCTGCCCTTGGCTGTTTTTTTTAACCAAGTAGGGTTAATAGCCATACACTGTTGTATGAATGCTATTGCCGTGATTTCATTGGTGGAGACCTGTGACCCCAGATAAGCATCTATCTCTCTTCCAATGCAAAAACAAACATGTTTTTGTTGATAAAATGATACGGTCAAGATGCTTTCTTAGAACTCAGTAAAAACTTTACGAATAAGTACATTATTTATCAGATGGTTTACATTCACTAGAGTGATTGTGTTATAAGTTTGACCGCTATGTGTGTCTGTCTGTCTGGCACCATAGTTCTTAAACGGGTGGATCGATTTAAATGCGGTTTTTTTTAATTTGAAAGCAGGTTTTTTAGCAATAGTTCTTAGACATGTTTCATCAAAATCGGTTCAGACGTTTTTGAGATATTGAACTTTGAAGTGACAAAGTCGGGGGTTTTCCTACTTTTTTTCCTTGATTCCATAGTCACTTTGAGTGAAAGATGTAAAATGAAATGTGAAAATGAATAAAACACCATCTCAGATTTTTTGTCAATGACAATAAATCAAACTGTCATTCATATCATAACATAACGCGCGAACGTAACCAACTTAAAAACTGTCATTCATATCATGACGTAACGAACTTAAAACAGTTGAAAAGCCCTCGGCATTGTCATTTCAAAGTTCACTATCGCAAAAACGGCTGAACCGATTTTTATCAAACATAGCTAAAGCGTAAGGAAGCTCGCTTTCACCTCCCCACGGAACTCCTCAGCAGTTAATGGCATCGACTTGAAATTTGGTACGAAATATTAGTTTGGATGACAATGCAATTACAGTCAACAAAAAAGAACAGTCAGCAATGAGACGATCCTGACTGGACCAACAGGATGTCACTACCAGGTTATTATACTCGTTTTTTACCAGATTTACATAAGTATGCCAAATTTCAAGTCCATCCGACCATTGGAAGTGGGTCAAATTCAACTTGCAAGATTTGACCCTCTCATACATACATACATACCTACATACATGATGACACGATGTTCCTGCGCTCCGACTTGTGGCCGGAGGGCGTGGTGTTCCGTCGTTTTAGGGTAGCGATGAAGACGACGTTCAAAAATCTCTAAGTAGTTTTTTTGTATGTTTTTCTTTTGTATTTTTTGTGTATGATTTGAATTTTACAGTGCATTAGTTTTCTAACTGTAATGCTTTCATTTTTTTATTGATAAATAAATAAATTGCAAGTAATTTTACAATAAGAAGATAATAATTAATAACAATAGAAAACCTAGTCAAATAACTCGCCCCTCCCCATTCCCGCCACAAAGGTGCCCATAACGCTCGCGGCTTTTCCACGTTGGATAGTTATTGCAAGTTAAATAAAAGCTTGTAATAAAAATTATCATCAATTATTCGTAGACTTTTGGTAAAATCTGTAATATTGTTCTAACGTATCGTCTTCTTGTATTCCAGAAAAACGTGTTTTACCTGAAGATATTCTACTACTTTGCCATCGTGTCAACAGTAGCGTCGGTTCTGGTGCAACTCCTGGACTCCTCAGACATGTGGTTCCGCATCGCATTAGAAACCGTTGCGTTGACCTTCGCTGGACTTTGTAAGTTGGAGGAAATACTACTTAAAATTACTTTGGCCACCGTCCCTTAGGGTTTACACACTTTTGGATTTGCCGATTACGTATTGTATGCTGAGGGATACGAAATTCGAAAATCGAAGTTCGTATCGTACCGTCCATCTCGTCGTGTTAAATAAAATTAAAGTCAGCGGAACGGCAAGAGACGAAGTTCGAATTTTTAAATTAATAGCAGTATATTCGCCGAAATTACGTCCGTGTTGGCGTAAAACCTAACTTCGGTCAGGCGTTAGCCGAAATTCCTCGACTGACACGCCAAAACGAATTGGAATAGCATTAGGTACAGTAATTTCTGCGCTTATGGTATGTTGTATCAGCCAGATTTGACGGAATTTAAAATCAGGAGCAGAACTTTGGTCGCGTACTTTCAAAACAATCAAAGACAAGAAAGCATAAGACTCAACAAAATTACCACCACTTCCACACAAATCAAAGCGTGTTATATAAATACCACTATTACAAACGACTCACACGTTTCAAACTATAAACGGTTCATTATCACAGCTGTAGGAAGCATAAACTTTGCCAAAAAAAGATTTACATACTGTGAACGTATAGGTATATGTTGTACGTACTGAATGGTAGCAAAGTATCAAGGTAAAGTGTTGTTCAAATGATTTTGTTTCTTCCAGGTCTGCAGTTATACCTTGTCATCCTTGTAAGGAGTCTAATAAAGAAGCTAGCAGTCGATGGAACTCATGTCTACGAAAACCAACTGCATCAGATCGTGACCGGAGAAAGGAAGATCATCAATGGCATCTATGATACCAGCACCGTCGTACCTAATGACGTTTAAGGAGATTAAGACTTAGAAGTATTTATATTAAGGTCTAAGCACCGAAATTCTTTGTGATTACGCGCAACACTGTTTCCATCTTTAGCTACACATTTGCCAAAATTACATCACGTTTTAGCGTGTAACCGAATTTCGGTCAGACGTTGATCGTAGTTCCCCGACTGGGCGGCTACTACAAAATTCGAAAATCGAAGTTCGTATTGTACCGTCTTGCTCACTCTCGTGTTAAACAATATAAGCGTGAGCAGAGGCCGTATTGCCTAACGTGTCTGACGCTCGTGATCGCAATCAAATGACAGATTTGGCATACAAAAATTTCGGCAAATGTGATGCAAATACCTAATAGAAATAGTTAGGAGACGTAATGACGGCAAATTTCTGTCGTATGATTTTCGCATTTACATCAGGTGTTATACTGTGTTAAGTATATCAGCTGAATAAGTCGGAACGTAAAACTGGGTGCGTAACTTCGGTCGCGTATCTTCGGCATAGTGTCCTAAGGACACTTAGGGACGTGGGGTGACATGACAACTCGATTGCCATTGGGTTGCAAAATTTACGTGACGTCAGGGATGATCCGAAGACAGTTTACTCATGCTTCTGTCACTGCTACGAGTTTCGATTCTTGGTAAAGTTTATTTTTGTAAACCGTAATATTAAGTAAGGCTCGTTACTTACTGCAGGACGGTCCTCTACAGTTTTTTTAATGTACCAAATACTGGTACGCTCTTTGAGATAATATTTTTTGTTATACTTTAAAATACTCCAATGAAACTCATATCGTACTTTAAGTAGTATTTAATATTTATTGTGATTTCTAATTTTAATTTTATTTTTAGTAATACAAGTAATATTTTTCATGATTGAAGTAATTATAACAAGTTGAGAAAAACGTATTGTTTCATTTTGTATTTACTTTTAATGCCTTGTCACATTAGATTAGGGTTAATGAACAAAATTACAAAAAACCAGAACCATTCGTAGGAGGATGCGTTGCGAGGGTCATGTTTCCACTAGAGCTGCGCTGAGCGAGGATAGTTTATTTATTGAATCAGGCGTTACTTTGCGGAGGTCCATCCATATCAATGAACTAGAAGAATTTCCTTGCTCACCCGCGACCTTACGATAGCTAAGCTTATAATATGCTTAAAATATGCGTGTTCATGCAGTTCCTCCACCTCCACACCTGTAAGAACACACACAAATCACACAAACCCATCTATCACCACCACCACACCACACTGACGCTAAAGCGGGCGGGGAAGCCGTGGTGGCCTAGTGGTTTGGCCTATCGCCTCTCAAGCAGAGGGTCGTGGCTTCAAACCCGGGCTCGCACCTCTGAGTTGTCCGAAATTCGTGTGCAAAATTAAGGCATCGTGAGGAAACGTTCACTCACCTGTGAAGCAATTCAATAGATCGATCTTCTGCTCAGGCATAGGTCGACAACGGTCTTTTATTTCAGTATTTTTTATAATGGCAATCCTTTGAATCCAAACTCCCCCATAAGTAGTTACTTCTTACCTCAACTATGATCACAAACTTTAATACACAATAGACAGTTTTTAGTTCACAAGGTTAGGATCTCGTTTACGGTCAAACGACGTAATTACTCGTAAAGTGGCCAGCATCATTGTGAACTTGAGTTTAGAATGAATACATACGGTCACTGGCCAGTTCCAAACAGATGGCTGTATGTGGTATTTGTTCGTGGCTGGTAAATAAAAAGAAAAAAACTATTTGACTTTCGAAATGTATTTGGAAATTCCGAAGTTCACGAGATGTTGTTTTTTTGTGCCGTTACGTTATGGAATTATTGCGTTGGGATATTTAAGTTTGGTAAGAATCTTTGTTTTTTTATACTTTGATGTTCAGAATTTACTTCTTTTGACCTTGGAGATAGTTACAATATTTTTTCGGAAGTCCTGTGATTAATAGTTATTTGTGCCACATGGGAGCAAAATGGTGTATTTATGGCGAGGGCGTACATTGAATCCAGAATGTAGCGAAGGATTCTACAATAGAATCTTGAGCGTAGCGAGGGATTCTAAAGTAGAATCCTGAGCGTAATGAGGGATTCAAGTGTTAACGCCCAAGATGAAAATAATTTTGCTCCCGAGTGACTCATACAACTTTTCACACCGAGCATGAAGAAACTAGAAAAAAATAAATTATAAATATTATTAAAGAACAACCAGCATAGAAAATGGTGTGGCTATACAATTATCAACTTCAAAAAATGGCATTTGCAATAAAACACTTACAAAAGCCTTGAACAGAAAAGTTGCACTTTGCTCCCTCTCGTCAGGGAGGAAAAGTTACTTTTCTGAAGGAGAGGTATAATTTGTAATAATAACTAAACTATACAGGCTTTTGCAATATTCATCGTCTGCGTGGACCTCTACTTCGTGTTTGGCTATGAAGTCTCCACGTATACTTATGGGTTCTTTCGAGGCACCTTTTTCTTGACTGAACGTTGGCTGATCTTCGTCTTGTATGCTGTTGAGATAGCATTCATTGTTGTGCTTATAATTGGCGCGCATTTGGTGAGTTTTGATAGCTTGGTATGTAATTTCTCAATATTATTTACAACTACACTTTACTCATAGCTTCGCATGTATAAACTATTACATTCGGCAGTTGAATCGAAATATCGGGATTTTGCTGAACACCATGAGGATTCCCAAAAATTAAGTTATGGATTTTATTAACGTTTGCATACAAGACACTGGCGCCAAATTTCATTTTTTTTATTTATTCGACTGGATGGCAAACGAGCAAGTGGGTCTGATGGTAAGAGATCACCACCGCCCATAAACATCTGCAACACCAGGGGTATTGCAGATGCGTTGCCAACCTAGAGGCCTAAGATGGACCTCAAGTGCCAGTAATTTCACCGGCTGTCTTACTCTCCACGCCGAAACACAACAGTGCAAGCACTGCTGCTTCACGGTAGGATTAGCGCCTACCGTTTGAGATTTTAAAATTTTCTCTCGACCCCGTAGGAATATCAGGATAAAAAGTAGCCTATGTGTTATTTCAGACGTACAGCTGTCTGTACATCTAATTACATCCAAATCCCTCAAGCTGTTTTAGCGTGAAAGAGTAAAAAACATCAAGACGAGGATCGTGGGTTCATACAGCCTCACAGCTCTGAGCTTTTCGAAAGTTGTGTTAAATTACAGTGCGCGTCTTGCGGTAGCCACTATGGCGTGTGCTCTTGGAGGAAGGACTACAAATTATCCCGAAACATGATTAAAGACTTGAGTTTTCCGATTTATTTCACTATATTGCCACGTTTTTATTTACAGAGGAACCATAAGCTGATGCTGGCGTATTACTATTACGCGATAACTACAACCTTGGCGGCGTTTGCAAGCTTCCTCTTCGTCAGTATTAAGCACGTGCACTTGACACAAAGCAGCATCGATCTCGTTGATGTTTCTATCATGTTTAGTGGCATAAGTAAGTACACTGATCATCATCATCATCATATCAGTAGGACGTCCACTATTGGACATGCCTCTCCCATATACCTCCAGTTGCTTCGGTTGGGAGCGGCCTGCATCCACCATGAACCCGCGACGACCAGGTCATCCATCCATGTCGTTGGTGAACCTACGCTGCGTTTGCCGATCTGCGGTCTCTATTCGAGGACTTTTCGGCTCCAACGGCTATCTGTTCTCCGTGGGCTGCCCATTGCCACTTCAACGAGCTAATTCGTTTCGCTATGTCGGTGATCGTTCTTCTACGTACGTATCTCATCATTTCTGATTCGATCCCGAGCATAGCTTATGCAGTTATAGCTTTGCAGGTGGTACGACCTTGTGCAAGGTCCGCCCGGATTGCTACCACTATCTTGCTCGCTTATCCTGCCGTGAAGCAGCAGTGCTTGCATTGTTGTGTTTCGGCGTGGAGAGTAAGACAGCCGGTGAAATTACTGGCACTTGAGGTATCCCATCTTAGCCCTCTAGGTTGGCAACGCATCTGCAATACCCCTGGTGTTGCAGATGTTTATGGGCGGTAGTGATCTCTTACGATCAGGAGACCCACTTGCTCGTTTGCCATCCAGTCGAATAAAAAAAAAGCTCTCTCTATAGCTCGCTGAGCAACTTGGAGCATATTTACAAGGCCTCTACACTGATACCACAGGGCCATTCTGGGTACCTACGTGATCAGGCAACCTATCTGACTTAATCATACATAAGCTGCTGATAAACTTAAGCATTCACTTGTAATAAGCATTCTAGGGAGTTACATTACAGGTAAAAGCTCACAAATTAGCAAGTATTTACTAGCCGCGCATTGTAGCTAGGGTTGCCACACGTTAGGATTAGTCCGGACATGTCCGGATTTTTGAACCTTTGTCAGGATTGCGGCCGGACTTGTCATGTGTCCGAATTTCTAGAATTGACCTTAGAGAAAAAAAAATCGTAGCAATGTTTGGCTCTATGCATGACTTTATTAATTTATTCATTGTTAATTTCGACATTATCTAAAAACGGCGAATGCGTGATATTCTGTAACACGTAATTGCTCAAGTTTGTCAGCACCTATAGGATAGCGTTTCGAGGCAGTAGGGTAAAGTTGGGATAGATGCCACACTCCACACTTTTTCAAATAACTTTATATCTCTTACTCTTAGTACGGTTCACTAATGTTTCGCAACTAACGTTTGGCAACCTGATTCATTTCGCAACTGTCTAATATTTCTGAAACTGTAAATATTTCAGGACATGATTGGTTATTTGGAGTCTTCAACTGTATTTTTTTATTTCAACTCCAAAATTGTTACTTTTACGGGTATCCCGTGAAACCATATCGAAAATACAAATGAGACATGTGATGCGTAAATAACCAGAAAAAGAGACCAGCGCTGGTAGGTACACAGCAATTTCGTGCTGCTATAAGCACTACACATGCTCAGGACGTTAGACTTAAATTTTTCCTACATACCTATCTGCAGGTTGCTTATTTCGACTACGCTACTTCGCTCTCAGCACTAGCGAGAGATGTCAACTCTCATCGGGAAAAGTCAACCCATTTCGAACCAATACTAACGCAAGGTCAAATATGAATCAAAATTGGTTATTTTTGTATTTTTTATTTCAACTCCAAAATCCATCCAAAATCCATGTCTCAGTTTGTATTTTCGATATGGTTTCACGGGATACCCGTAAAAGTAACAAATTTGGAGATGAAAAAAAAAACACTCCAAATAACCAAATGATTTGATTGCTTAGTAGCGACATCTCTTGTTGGGTGAGCGGTTGGTTCCGAAATAATGTTGACGTCTCTCGATGAGAGCGAAACATAGATGTCGCTAGTGCTGCTGCATAAGTAGCGTAGTAGAAATAAGCAACCTGAGATATGTATGCATAGGAAAAATTCGTGTCTAAATTCCTGTCCAGCGGTGGTGTAGGGGTTATAGCACGCAGCACGGATTGCTGAGGGCCTGGGTTCGATTCCCAGCGCTGGTCTCTTTTTCTGGTTTTTCTGTGCATCCATGTCTCAGTTTGTATTTTCGATAATATTTCAGGATTTTTATAACACTAACCTAACCTAACCTAAAGGGTTCTACTAAATATTTACAGTTTTAATTACCACAAAAACACACCGCATCACACTGCAGTGCTAGAGTCCGGAGGCGAGAAGAGATGGATCCGTGCTATCCTCAAATCAGGCTGAAATGGATTACGTAATGATATTGCAGTTGTGTTATTTTAGTAATGGATGAGCTCATTTCAAAAAGCTTAGACTATAATTGGTTGTTCCAGGTACACAAATAGTTTCGTTTACAGTATAAGTCACTTCACATGTCTATAACATTGACGTTATACTTAATATTATTTTTCAGTTTCACAAGTTTACCTGCTTCTGCTGATTCGAAGTGAATTGCGAAAACCACGCGAAGCGCTCCGCTACGTCAACCACTTAGCGGAGGTGACTGTGCAACCACATACCCGGGAAAATGGTTGCAACCCCCTATGAAATAAAGTAAATTAATACAATAACGGAGTTTCATTAGGTCCCTGTAAATATGTACCATCAGCCAAATATGTGTTCTACTACCCTAAAGTTGATAATCGTTTACATGTCATAAAACAATAATGCCAATAGCCGTGTCTTTCAACTTGAAAGTTCAACTTTAATGACATATTTATTTGATAGGAACTTGTTTAAAAATTGATAGACCATTTATTTGGCTGATGGTACATTTATATACACTTTATTTTATGAAATGATTTAAAATGAATGTTTGTATGTTTTTTGTTACGTTTTGACGCCTGAAGTACTAAATCAATCATGACGAATTTTGATGTTTAACTAGTTAGCTTAAAATATTTCTTGTTAATATTAATTTGTCACAATCGTTAGTAAATTACTTTATTTTATTAGGATTGAAGTAATTAAACGAGTTGAGAATGAAATATTGTGTTTACTCTTTAAAGAGCAGTAAAAGCTAAAGTAATTAACATGATAGTCAAAAATGTATCGCTATAATTATTGCCCGCCAAGCCTATATGGGCACTAGGAAAGGAGCTAAGTTTAGAATTAAGATTGGTTTTTTGGAATCTTTTCCAAAAAAAACAATCTTAATTTGATTGCTTAGTAACGATATCTCTTGTCCGGTGCCCTTAGTGTAATTTTTCGGTTACAAAATACGTCTCGATCGCGTTCGCGTTAAAATCTCAATTTGTATAGAAACACGAACATCGCAAACGTTCCGCTAGAGGCGCTGTTCGTCTTTCCATATAAATTGAGATTTTAACGCGAACGCGATCGATACGTATTTTGTAACCGAAAACTTACACTAGGGGTACGGGTGAGCGGTTAGTTCCAATGGAGTGCCGAAAAAGTTTCTCGATGAGGGCTACGGCATAGATGTCGCTAGCGTCACTGCTTAAGTGACTAAGTAAGAAATAAACAAGCTGAGATATGAGGTGCATAGGGGAAATTCGTGTCGGTACCGTTGACCATCAGTGGTGTAGCGGTATAGCACGCGGTACGGATTACCGAGGACCTGGGTTCGATTCCCAGTGATGGTCTTATTTTTCTGTTTTTTCTGTGCATCTATATTTCAGTTTGTATTTTCAATCTAAGTTTAGAAGTTAAAGGCTACCTATACATGAGGTCAAAATTATTAAGCGGTCGTAACTCACTAGTGATTTTAATGCTCTAATGGATAATAAAATGGTTCTGTTGTACCAGTCATCATCAGATTTCAGACCTGTCAAGGTGATCAAAAACATCGAAACATGAACTCGAATACCTTGAGAATAGAGTGCATATTCCGATATTTTTGACCACTTCGGCCGCTCCAAAATATCTGATGGTGACTGTACAGCTTCCCAAAGCCCTGCATAGGTATGTAATAAATTCTTACCACGATTGCATCGCAATACAACAAAGTCCCTTATGTACAGTAATTTTCACAATGTCAGATCAGAGCCCGTTTACGGTTAAACAACGTAATTACATGTAAGTGGCCAGCATCATTGTGAACTTGAGTTTAGAGAAGGAATTCAGACGGTCACTGGCCAGTTCGAAACGGCTTGTTGAATGCAGTCTATGTTATTCGAGGCTGGTACCTAAAGAAAAAGGAAAATTCGGTTTGAATTAGGAAATGTATTTGGAAATTCCGAAATTCACGAGATGCTGTTATTGTCTGCCGTTACGTCATGGAATTATTACATTGGGATACCTTTATTTGGTAAGTTATTTAAAGTAATGTGTTGAAAAGTTTATATTCCTTTGATCTTTGAACGACATGTGCAAAATATAGAACTATCTACTCCAAATATCACAACTGGAATCGTTTTTTACAAGACAACATCCAAAAACATTTAGTAGTTTTGTACTTTAGGATCTGAATCACATAAGCAGGTACAGTCGAGGTCAAAGACATGCTTACACCTTAGTACCTTGTCACTCTCACTTCGTGTTTGAACTTTTGTATAAAATGTACAGTAATTAATAAGGTACTACAATGTAAAGATATCTATGACTATTCTTACGTATGTAGCGTAACATCACACAATAGGTTTCCCAGTACAGAACCTATTCCCATTCTTTACATCCACCTTAAAACAAATAACAAGATAAATAAAAAAAATATCATTCCTGCTCGCTCTCTTTCGCTGGAGTGATATAATAGTGTTTTTGGAGTCGGTATTTTTATTTACTTGTATGGTTTTTTAATCACAATCTTTGCACTAACTCAATACTTGAGCAAATAACTCCGTTACAGAGTTGGAAAATTAAATATATAGCATTTTAGCTCGTATGACATTTCTATCCTTTTATTTTATAGTTCTATGCTGATACTCTGATCTGGTCCTCAGGCCTATTCAATCTACATTGTCTGTGTCAACCTCTACTTCGAGTTCGACAAAGAGCTCTCATCGTATGATTTTGGGTTCTTACGAGGTGCCTCCTTCATCGTAGAACGCTGGCTGGTCTTTCTTCTATATGCTGTCGAGATTGCTTTCATTATTGTGCTTATAATTGGAGCGCATTTGGTAAGTTTATATATCTTTCATGACACAGTTTAACTAGTTACCTACAAGCATACATAATATTATATAACCAAACATTGAATTGAATTCCGTTCAACCGCTGAATTCAACATATTATGAGGTTTCATTACATACATACAAATACACATTCGTTAAAAATGCTGAAGTTAACCTAAGCTTCAATGAGGCGTCCTCGACGCCCTGTGACGAAAAGATGGACAGACAGACGAACAGCAACACATCTATAGGATTCCATTTGTCACCAGTCATGTACACAACCCTAAAATTAGGATATGTACCTATATCTACCTGATATATATTATACATCAGAGTGAAGTTAAATGAGCGCAAGACATCGACTATCTTAGCAAAAATAAATTGGAAGTTGAATAAACTTGAAATTACGAAAATACTTCATTAATAAACGTGTCCCTATTATTTAGAAATGTAAATAGGGATGGCCCATTGCCCCTGTAGATAACTGAGCTATGTCAAGCAACATGACTGGGAATTATTTATCAGTGTTTTCCCGGTCGTGTTGTTGGAATTGCCGCCCACTAAGGCCACAGCGAGGCGCGTGAATCAGCTTCTAACGAGATAAATTTGTTTATTATGGATGCGGATAACAACTACTAACGTTTGGAGAACTTGTAGGCAAAACTTATTAACCGAGCGAAAGCAAATTTGGGCAATAATGCTTTTGTCTGTCTGGCTGTCCGATTTCCTATACAGGATGCATTATTCAACCGATTCTCGTGAAATTTTATGAGCATTTTTTGGCGGAAATATTTTTGTAAAGAAAGGGGGTTGTAAGGTGTACAGTAAACATTTATTCAATTTTAAACTATTTAAAAACAGACTAGTGTGGTCAGCAGCTTACATCACAGTACCACTATCTATAGTTATAACTGACTTATTCTGGACATGCCGATCTGAAAAAGACTCAAAAATATCGATTGGTAACTAGGTGACCTCATGTGATTTCAAACGAGTGGCCGTCTTTTCTGGATACCAACTCTCATAGCCATGCTCCTTGTGGAAAGCGTAATGAGATATTTGTGCATTGTTTTATTCAAAGCATGATGCTATAGCTTAAATGACATGAGAGATGAAATGAATAAGTCAATATCAGTGTGAAGGGTTCTTTGAATTAAGACTTATTTGAGATATGGTTTTTTGCATTTCACGAGATCCGTTAACTGTGAAAGCATTATGTGTTTTTGAATTTTGGCAACTGATTTCACAATAAAAATTTGCTGAAAATTACTTGATTTTAATAGAAATCAAATTTTTAAATAAAATGTTTACATCTTCTTATTTTTATTTACAGAAGAAGGAGAAGCTGCTGGTGGCTTATTACTACTATGGGATAACAACGACCTTGGCAGCGTTTGCAACCTTCTTCTTCCTTACCGTTAAATATGCGCAAACAACCCACAGCACGCTCTTCGCCCTCGATCTTTCTATTATGTTCAGTGCCATAGGTAAGAGCGCTGATGAAAATACAGTTTATCTAGCAACAAGCTACTCAATCTTATATCTTTAGACGACCAGATGGCCTAGTGGTTAGAGAACCTGACTACGAAGCTTGAGGTCCCGGGTTCGATTCCCGTGTCGTGGCAGATATTTGTACGAAAAATACGAATGTTTGTTCTCTGGTCTTGGGTGTTTAATATGTATTTAAGTATGTATCTATATCTATATAATTATATTTATCCGTTGCTTAGTACCCATAACACAAGCTTTGCTAAGCTTACTTTGGGACTAGGTCAATTGGTGTGAATTGTCCCGTGATATTTATTTATTTATTTAATCTTGACTAAAGTCGACTAAAAGCTTCCATAACCATCCATCCCAGCCTATATACGTCCCACTGCTGAGCGCAGGCCTCCTCTCAGAACAAGAGGGCTTGGGCCATAGTTCCCACGCGGACCCAGTGCAGATTGCATTTGATTGTTTCCACAACCATACTAAAATAAAATTATTTTCATACCAACTTTCACGCAAATTCTCTGTGGTTTAAACGTGTTGAGGTAACAGACAGAATTAATGACAAACAAACACAGTTACTTTCATATTTATATTATTACTAGCTGTAGCTCCCGAGTCCGCCAGCGAAGAATTCGTTTATTTATCGCTATCTAGCGGAAACTATGCAATTTCTAGGATAAAAACTAACCTATGACCATTCGAGGGTTTCACATTATCTTAATACTAAATGCTATCCAAATCAGTTCAGTCATTTAAGCTTGAAGTGGTTACAGACATATTTATTTATTAATCAATAATATAGATAACAGACAAACAAACAAAGTTTCTTTCGTATAAGTATAGAATAAGAATTTGGTACCAATTTTTTTTCAGTTTCTCAAGTTTACCTGCTTCTGCTGATTAGAAGTGAGTTGCGGAAACCGCGCGAAGCGCTCCGCTACGTCAACCACTTAGCGGAGGTGACCGTGCAACCACATGCGCGGGAAAATGGTTTCAACCCCTTATAAAATAAAATAAAGTACCTAATACATATACATTGAAGTTTGATTGTCGTTCATTGTTCTGACAGGGTTTTATTTACCCGGGGGTGCAAGAGGTGCACACTTAAAAAAGTCGGCCAAGTACGAGTCGAGCCAAGCACAGAGTGATCCTTACCTATTAACATACTGTAGATCTCTCTTCCTAACTAGTAATATAAAGTACATAGCCGTTGCCCGCGACTTCGTCTGCCAATAATTCGTTCATGGCTAGCTCGGGGGAAAATATAGATTTTTCAAATAATAAAACCGGCCAAGAGCGTGCCGGACACGCCCAAAATAGGGTTCCGTAGCCATTACCAAAAAATTAAGTAATATTTATCTAAGGATTTCGTATTTTGTACGGAATCTTCCAAGTTTAGGTGTATTTTATACCTTAGGCTGCTATTTACTCATAAACTACTAATAATTCACAAGCAAACTTAGCCGTTATAGTTTTCCTTGAAAGTTTGATATACTTAGTATCATCCTGAGTTTTTTAAAATTTTTTCAACCACCGGCTTAGATTTTAGAGGGGGGGGGGGGGCTCGATTTTAATGAAAATTCGCACTTTAAAGTTGAATATTTCGCAAACAGATAACTGAACTGAAAAATCGTTCTCACAAACCCAAAATGGTTTTAAGGTACCCCACACTATAGGGTTGGATGAGAAAAAAAAACACCCCCACTTTACGTCAATGGGAGGTAACCTAAAAAAAATTTTAAATTTTTTTTATTGTGCCATTTTGTCGGCATAGTTTACATATATATTCGTATAAAATTACAGCTTTCTAGCATTGATAGTCCCTGAGCAAAGCCGCGGACGGACAGACAGACAGACAGACATGGCGAAACTATAAGGGTTCCGTTTTTGCCATTTTGGCTCCGGAACCCTAAAAACGAAGTTGTGTTAAATAGTTACTTTTGATGTATACATATCATTTAAAGATATTGTAAAGCTTTTTAAAAAAATATACCTCGTTGAGTTTCTTGCCGGATTCTTCTCAACAGAGGTTTTTCCGAACCGGTCGTAGATTTTTTTGACATTCATAAGTGCTTGTTATAGCCTAAATTGAATAAAGGTATTTTGACTTTGACTTAAAAAAAAGTCAATTATTTATTAGAAACCAGTTTCGATATTTTTCATATAAATTAACACTTTCAAAAATATATAATATTATGTACTCTTCTAGTTAGGTAAGTCATTTATGGTAGTTCACTTTTTGACTTTGAAACTATTATTTGTCCTTCCCAGGGTCTCAAACTAAATACCTACCATACTAAACATATAGGTTGCCCGGGATTTATTCTACGAAGAATTAATAGGTATTTCGCTAATGGATTCTTGAATGAATAAGAAAACACAAAAAACTATCCAACGGTATAGATACTACTCCATGGAATACCTAGACAAGTGAAAAAATGATTGTGATTTCAAAATTACAGTTTTCTTTAATTTCACAACTTGAGTTTTCAAAAAACGTAACAACATAATTACAAAGGAAAATTATTTATTCATATCGTCTACCTAATCACATCCAGACTACCTACATCATTATCAGTGAGTAAATTTAGAATTACCTACATTTTACAAAACGTTCCATACATTTTCCAAAGAAATCCAAGCGAAATTGATTACTAAAAGGTTCCACCCTGATACGTCATTCAGTTTCCTTGACTGTACAGTTGATTTATTGTGAATCGATTTTAAAATTACGCCGAATAATAATAAACTTAGTATCCTTGTGAAAATGCTGCATTTTGATTGTAGTGCTTTCCTTAATTGGTCCTTGATGGACTTGTATAAATACATAAACGTGTAATGCAGACCTACAGACCAGTGGTAGAGCTAGCTTGACTTGCATTCGTTACTTTCACTGCTCTTAGAATAAAATAATTAAATAAATCAACAAAAGAAGATCAAAAGTGTTACAAAAATGTACGAGAAAACGAAACAGTTGAATAATTGTTGTTTCTGCTTTCCTCTCAGAAGAGGATTACTGACATTTGGATACGCGAGACTGGTAAATAAACTTTTTTAACTTTATGTTACCAACAAGGACTCTAGTTGAAAATACAAACTGAAATATAGATGCACAGAAAAACCAGAAAAATAAGACCATCACTGGGAATCGAACCCAGGTCCTCGGTATTCCGTACCGCGTGTTATACCGCTACACCACCATCATCTATATTTCAGTTTGTATTTTCAATTTAGGTTTTACGGGATGACCGTAAAAGTAAAAATTAGGAATTGAAATAAAAAATACAAAAAGATTCCAAAAAACCAATCTTAATTGAGGACTCTAGTACCGGCCGTAAAGAATTGTAATGAGTTGTTAACTTCTGTCTGTTCCATTTTTCTACGAATTTACCCGAAGCCTGCGCTTTTAGCTCATGGGACTAACCGAACTGGCATTAGCAGCATTAAATTCCGGGATTCCCGCGGGTATTCCCGAATTAAACTGTGGTGTTCAATTATGTTGTATTGTAAAAAACACCGTGCAAAATTTCATACCTCAAATTGAGCAATTGACATTTTGGGATTATGCACGCGTACATCCTAATTCCCTGTGAGTATCGGAATAAAATTAAACCCATGAGGTAGGTACTACAGAGACTCAGTAGTCAGTTTTAGTGTTAAATAATTACAAACACACATTCAATACACAAACAACTCACAAACGTTCACGTTGGTGATATTAGTCTATCCTATTAATATTCTAAATAGGATACTTATACTTACGCGAAAATAATTATAGCTGTTATTCAAGATAGATTATAGATATAATAAGATTTTATATTGTACGTCCGAAATGGACAAACTGTTGAGACTTATTTACCTTTTGTAACACCCTATTATGTACACAGTTACAATAAAGTTTATTTATATTTCTATTTCTAATGCCAAAGTTTGTAAGTATGTGTGTGTGTGTGTGTGTGTGTATGTTTGTCACTCTTTCACGCACGATGAAATTCGGGACGTAGATTGGACGTTTCAAACTTTCGTGATTCTCACTCATAGTTAAAATACCATTATAAACGGGACTTATCACGCTATTTTTACACGAGTAATATTTACCTCGACGTTTCGGCAACCGCGTTTCTATTCGTGACCACGGCAACTGTAATGTTGCCGAAACGTCGAGGTGAATATTACTCGTGTAAAAATAGCGTGATAAGTCCCGTTTATGGTATTTTGTAGATTGGACGTCTGGCATAACACATTTTTTACCCTGGTAAATCTCAACTGCTGGGTTTACAGCCATGAAATTTGGCTCGATCGTTTTTAATGCAACGTCAACACCACGATGTAGTTTGTGCGAACTGCCATTAGAATTTAGTGAAATCTCCGAATATAAATTAATCTGTCAAATCCAATGAAATTGATGGAATTACCTGTTGAAACACAATGTGTCTACTTGTTACGCGTGTGAAAGAAGCCGCGGGTAATATTTTCATCATCATCATCATCTCAGCCGTAGGACGTCCACTGTTGGACAAAGGCCTCCCCCATAGACCTCCAGTTGCTTCGGTTGGCAGCGGCCTGCATCCACCGTGAACCCGCAGCTTTAACCAGGTCATCCGTCCATCTTGTTGGTGGACGTGCTACGCTGCGCTTGCCGATCCGCGGTCTCCACTCGAGAACTCCGCTCTCCGTGCTATATGGCCCGCCCATAATAATAGTAATAATAGTAGTGGTAATAAATTATTTAATAATTTCAGGTTCTGGACATCCTGGTGGCATCAGACACAATCTCGACGTTTTATCGGCTGTCCAAAATAGTACCTCCTAATGAACTGATCAGCTATATCATAATGGCTGCCTTCTTTTTGATCGACGCCATTTTCGCTATAGTCTTTATTGCTGCGTGTCACAATGTAAGTAAAAAATTGTTTGGGAGATTAGGAATTATAGAAGTCAATAGAGAGGAAAAGAGAGCGAGTGAGAGAGAGAGAGTGAGAGAGAGAGAGAGAGAGAGAGAGAGAGAGAGAGAGAGAGAGAGAAAGATAAAGAATGAGAGAGAGAATAAAAATGAATATCAATTATTTATAAAGTGGGCCTCGCACTCAGCATAATGTACTCGTAATCCATACTAATATTATAAATGCGAAAGGTTTGTATGTTTGTGTGTATGTTTGTCCGTCTTTCACGTCGAAACGAAGCGACGGATCGACGTGATTTTTGGCGTAGAGATAGTTTGTGGACCAGAGAGTGGCATAGGCTACTTCCCGGAAAAATGCACAGTTCACGAGTTACGACATCTAGACATCTATGTCGAGACGAGATTCTTACGGAACTAAACTCACCCAGACCCAGACAAGAGATGTCGCTACTAAGCAATCAAATTATGATTGACCAATCATAATTTCATCATAGTGCTGCTGCTTAAGTAGCATAGTAGAAATAAGCAAACTGAGATATGTATGCATAGGAATGATTCGTGTCTAGATTCCTGTCCAGCAGTGGTGTAGAGGTTATAGCACGCAGCAAGGATGGAGAATTCTGCAAGTTTTTTTTCGATTCCTCAGTGGCATTTTTTTCTGGTTTTTGAATTTTCGGCATGAACATGAAAAAAACATAGCAACATATCTAGGTTGCAACGCACTTAAGCCTACTGGGTTCCATTTCTCACTTTTCCTTTTACGGAAAACCGCTAGAAAGAGATACCTACAGAATCAAGCATGATACACATACCATCATAGTGCTCAAAGCATATAGGCACTGCGATTGTCATGGAGGTAGCCTGTCAGGTGTGTAAGGTGCACGCAGCATTGCTTGGGTAATGCTACTTTGGTTTTGTGCCCAGCTATCTATTTCTAACTCATTCGTAATCGAACATGCTAGTTGAACGCAAGCCTACTAGTATTTCTCACTTTTCCTTTACGAAACCCTAAAAATACTTTTTTTACAGAAAAGCAGAAAGTTATACCTCATCTCAAACATATACACTATCACGTGCTTTTGTTTTAGCCTATCAAACACACGACGTAGTCATTGAGGTGTGTAATGCACGTTGGTCTTGGCCGCTATCTATTTCTAACCAGTTCGTAATCGAAAGCTTGCTGTACACAAGCTCCATAGTATTAGCAGTTGCCTGTAAGTATACTTATTTACCTAATACCAAACAAACTATACTAAGAACCCTAAGAACCACCACAAGGAAACTCGCTTTCTCGTAAAAAACCGTATTGAAATCGGTCAATCCTTTTGAGAGCTATGATGCCACAGACAGACATTGGCGTCAAACTTATAACACCCCTCTTTTTGCGTCGGTGGTTAAAAACAACATGTACATAGACCTGAAACATGAAGATTAAAATTACTAATTTAATAAAATTATTTCAGCTGTTCAAATGTACGTGGTTCTGATGACACGAAGGGAGATGAAGAAATTGCAAAATCTAAGCCGTAATATGCAGTTGGTAAACAAGACCGCTGAAGCAGAGGCGCTCTGCGTCAGCTCAGATCCATATCCTAATGGAGGACACAAACACAATGCATCCGTGTAAGCGCGCATATGAACAACGGACACATTTTAGTGATATAAGGAAAAAATAATAAACAATAATACAATACACTGACTCTTTATTGTACAACACAATTTAAAAGCAATACGACCCTGCGTCAGCAACTACCATACTCGGATAAAAAAAAGTCCCACATCCCGTGGGCATTACTTATCACCAATTGGATGATTAGTGTAGTGACATTAAAATTAATTACTTAGTGATTTGTAGGGGAAAGAGTAGCAATATGGTTAACTAAATATGTTTGATAAAAATGTATTAGGCATATCGGCTGTAAGTGTAAATTTCGTGATTTTACCTCATACGCAACCGAATGACG
The DNA here is from genome assembly GCF_025370935.1 of Choristoneura fumiferana. NCBI lineage: Eukaryota > Metazoa > Arthropoda > Insecta > Lepidoptera > Tortricidae > Choristoneura > Choristoneura fumiferana. The sequence goes on from NC_133478.1 coordinate 3,600,324, forward strand.
TCCGCACCGGGAGACGAGCTGTCGGTAGGCCTCCAACAAGATGGAGCGACAACTTGGTTAAGATCGCGGTGGATGCGGAAAGCACAAGACCGGTCTGAGTGGAGAGCCTTGGGGAGGCCTATGTCCAGCAGTGGACGTCTTTCGGCTGACATGATGATGATGATGAAACCTAACCACTAAGGATATAGGCGTTCTTATGGGACAGTCTGCTAGTTACACAACTGCTAGTTAGGTCATCAGCAGTGTTGCCGAAAAATCGATAGTTTCAATCGGAAAAAGGCCATACTATCGATAGGCATATCGATAGTATCGATACTATCGATAGTTTTGAACAATAGATAGTGACCTATATTTCAATAGGTACTATCGGTTATTATAAGCAAGATTACGAGATGTAAAGGAGTGGCAGTTGTATTCAGTTATCCAGTGATATTTTTAACGAATTTGCAATATACGACCTACCAAGCCTAACCAGCTTACTCTTAGTACTTAGAAGAATCAGTTGCAGCAGCTTTTGTTCTGCCCACCTCCACCTGTAGATGCAACCGATACTACTGAAAAAATGCTAACAATCGATTGTTTAAAACTATCGATAGTTTTCGTTATTTTCTGTTCAATACTATCGATAGTTATCGATAGTTATCGATAGTAACGATACTATCGATAACTATCGATAACTATCGCTTTTTCTCAAACCATCGATAGTGGACTAATCGGCAACACTAGTCATCAGACGGAAGACGTCCACTACTGAGCAAAGGCCCTACCCCTTTGAACGCCACAATGAACGACAACTCGCCATTAGCATTCATTGGTTGCCCGTAACTCTTACGATGTCGTTAATCCACCTACTAAGCCTGCCAACGCATCGTCTGCCGGTTTGCAGTCGCCACTCGAGGACCATTCTCCCCCAACGAAGAACAACAAATCGAATTGAATTGAAGAACAAACTGTTCTTCCATCGTCGTACCTAAATTTTTCGTGTTTTCGGCATATCACGATGTGCCCGTTATATGAGTAGAGCTAGGAATATCGACGAATGCGTTGCTCTAATCGATCTGCCGTATTTTTTCTCAGCATGCATGATCAACTTTTAAGCATATCATGAAATGGCGCCATTTCACGATATGCCTAGGAATTTCTTGATTTGGCGGATTTTACGATCGGCCACCGACATATTCTTCGAATTACATAATAAACTCACGTATGTTGCCTAGAGTAAGCTTAGCAAAGCGGATATCTAAGCACGTAAATAAACTCCATAGCTCTTTACATTTCGCCCGCGTGAATCTGTCAGTCAAGGACCACGTCTCAGAGCGTCTACATACATACTCGTATGTTGCTGAGTTCCGGATTCTATCACGTAAAAACTCCATAGCTCTTTCTTTCGCTGCGTGAATCTGTCAGTCAAGGACCACGTCTCAGAGGCACATATCATCATTTGGCAAAACACACCGGTTGATGACTTTAGTCTTTTTTCAGGCATCTAGTTGTGCATAAACTGGATAACCGTAAATACATCCATCCTTTCCATCCATCCATCCATTTTTCATCAATTTTCTATACCATTCTGAGTTACTGTTATGCGTACGTACGTTATGTGTTTAAACTGGATGAAAATGATGGAGTACTCCTATACAAGGTAAGGAAACTTTATGCCGGGACAAAGTAGCGGTTTGACCTTTCGGAAGTTTCTTATATACAAACAATCATTCTGGCCCAGTCCTCCCCTGCATTGATTACAGTTTAGTGATAAACAATATGGCGTGCGTGAATACACAACGATATTGTTTCATTTAAACTGGAATGTTAGAGATAGTATAACATTGATTTTAAGTTGTTTGTTTTTTCATATAATATTACGCTTATTAATGATTTTATTCCATAGTTTTCTTTTGAAAGCTCGAGTACCTAAAATTAGTTATTAAATACGAGTGTAATTGTTAAAACCTTATAAGTTTTTTGATTTAATTGAACAAGAAAGACTTCAAAAGTTTTTGGAAATGGATTTGAAATTACGCAGAGAGGCGCCTGTGTTCAAAAGGTGTTGCTTCTGCATACCTCTGAGGAGAGGATTGATTGGATGGGGCTACGCAAAACTGGTGAGTACTCCATTAACTCCACACTTCCATATCCGTATCAATACAGTGTGCTACCGGCAGCCAGGCTTTTTTTAAGGGAGGTTAAAGTAACGTATTTCGGTAACTTAACCACGAACATGACATTAATTTAAGAAATAAAGGCACCTTTGAGTCGGGTACGACGCGGAATGGTGGTTTTTAGGTTGTAGTTTAGGTCTTAGTTTGTAGGTTATGTTATAGGTTTAGGTTAATTTTATTTTGTTTAGTTTAATTTTTAGTGGGCTTAATTTAATGGCAGTGTTTAGTTTGATTTTATTTTGTTTTGTTGTTTGAATTTTGTAATTTGACAAAAATATTATATTTATACTTTAGAAATAAAGTAAAATTCAGACTTTGTTAACTTTCTAACAAAATCATATTTGCCAGCAATGTACTACAGCAAAGTAAATTGACAAGTAAATCAAAGTAGGTATCTTTCGGCTGTCATTTACACATACCTTGTTAAAACACCCCTAATTTGCGTCGGGGGTTAAAAACGACCATATACGCGCATGAAAAAACAAGTCTGAAATCGCCCTTACACACCATTGAATTGCTGCTACGCAAGTTATTTTCCTTCCCTGTTAAAGACAATGCATATTACTAAGTTACTACTTAATATAAAATTATTTTTTGTTTCAGTTACTCAACATTCTGACCATCTGTTACATTATCTTTATTATGTTGTTAGTTTTCTTCTTCTTGCCAATAAAGTACATATCGATCTACATCGCTGTGGTGGTCTCTATCATGATCGACGTCGCGTTCACTGGCCTTCTCATCATCGCCTGCCACAAGGTGAATTAACTCTAAACACCACACTACACTGACGCGTTTCGAACTTAACCAGAGTTCATCCTCGGTGTTCGAAACGGTAGTGTGCTGCTAGTGATATTTAGGTTATGAGAATTGTATGTGTCTTAAAGCGTTGAGGTGAAGGGTGGAGGAGCTGTATGAACACATATTTGTTACGTAGACGTATCTATCGTAAGGACTTTCCCAAAGTAATCCCTGATTCAATATACTATCGTAAGGCCGCGGGTGAGCAAAGTACTTGTTTATAGATCATTGATATAGACGTGCGCAAAGTAACGCCTGATTCAATATACAGGTACGTAAGACCGCGGTTGAACAAAGTATTTCTTAAATGAGCTCTACTCACGTATTGTTGTAGTTGAAAGTTTTTTTTTTATAAAAAATAGACTTACGTTTGGCCTCAATCTCACTTGATGGAAGGCGAAGATGAGGCCTAAGACGATACACGTTTTTGTCTAAAAACAAAATGTATAAGCGAGTAAAATTTCAGCTTGTTGGTAGGATTCCAAGTGGTTCATTTATTATGACACCTACAGCACGTAAACCTGACAGAAGAGCGGGTTAAATCCCGTCTGACGATCCGAAAATATTTTTCATTTTTAAAAAATCAAATAAATCTTGCGGATCGTTTTTTACCTACTTAAATAACTTCCAATGATCCGACTCTTAAATTAAAAATTTCACTTAAATGTTCGGGTGACAATACAATAAGTATCATCAATGAAATAAGTAGATTTTCAAAAATGATTTCTTAGGCAAAGTTAGTGTTAAATAATTTAATCTTTTCAAGTGAATTAGACTTGTATTGACCTAATATTAAAAACTATGTACCTTCCTTTTCAAGTAAATTGTTTTGTGTTTCACAGAAAAACTTCAAGTTGCTGAGGATTTCATACATATATAGTATAGTGTGGCTCACCCTCTACATGATGTTCGGGGCCTATGGTCTTACCAGTGGCGCAATCCGCATGGTCTCAATGTGGAACTACTACAAATCTCATAAATTCCTTATAATCGATTTGGTAGCAACCTCTGCATTCGTTTTTGCTTCGATGTGTAAGTACTTTACTTATACTAACTTTCAAACCATTATGAAGTCTAGTGATCGAATTATTAGTATAGAATAGGAGACCAGGTTGCCAAGTGGTTAGAGCTCTGACTACTCGATTCCCGATAGAGGCAGATACGCAATTTTATCAAAAAAGGAAAGGTAACTGCCCAGTCTTGGACGTTTTAATATGTCTATTAACTTTTTCATTTTATTATATTTCAGTTTTGCAGGTATATGTGATACTGCTAACACGTAGTGAGGCAATAAAATTGCACAATCAGAGTCTTGAGATGCAATTCGTGAACAACGCAGCCGAAGCGGAGGCGCGCTGTGTGCCTGCGGAGCAACGGAAGACGGAGCCGTATACGGACGAAAAGTACTCCGCACCATACACGGAGAACGGACACGACAGCTCCGAACATGGGGTCTATTAAAACAAAGCTAAAACAAAACGTGATAACGTCGATAATACGCAATGTCGCGTACAGAGAAAATCGAAGTTCTTATTTTACCGTCCCTCTCACTCTCGTATTAAATAATATAAGCGGCAACGGGACGGCAAGATACGAAGTTCGAGTTTCGAGTTTCATAGTAGCTCTGCAGTCGTCATCAGATATTTCGGAGCGTCCGAGATGATAATGAATGAGATGAACTCTATCACCGTAATAATAGAGTGCATGTTCCGATATTTTTGGCCACCTTGGCCGTTCCGAAATATCTGATGGCGACTGTACAATTCTAGCTCAGCCTGATAGCAATAACTTTGGTAACGAGGTGTGATATAACTCGTTTCTTTCTTCCTCTTTGAACTGTCTGGTTTAGCACACATTCTAAAAAATTACATTTAAATTCAAATTACCCTTTCTAAATTCCACACCTGTTCGATTTACATCAAGGTAGCCATTCTATTTAGAGCTGAACAGATACTGTCTCTTTATCCTAGATCCTATAAATTTCCTTAAACTCCTCAACTAGCTCATAATTTACTACACCTATACGAAGGAAGGTTTATTCCCTTCTACAGTTTCAAATACATAGTTGTGCAGTGCGTTACTGAAGTTCCTAAAGTTCCTTAGCTTGTGATACTTACTGCTAGACTTCAGTGTTATTGAATTGTATAAAATAAAGAACTGGGCACGGAAACGTAAGTTGGTTAACTATGTATTTTTATAATTGTTGATACAATGTCAAAGAATACCTATTTAGATACTTAAGACCGCATCTGTTTGTCCACAGGTGCTCTTGTATAATTATCTTAAATAAATATTACTTGTCTTCCTTGTTCCTGCCTTCTTCATTCCACCACCAACTTCCCCGGTCACTACTCGTGACAACTTGGGTTAACCCGATCTCACGATGAGCGGTTTGTTGTATCTCCAGCACGGTATCCTGCCTTTTCGCAGAAATATTGTTTGTTGAATGTTAGCTAGGTGTTTCATTTCCCAAATCTCAATTTTCTCCGAAACCAAAAATTTTTCTCAGTGCGGCAGTGGTCAGTGTGGTTTAATTTTTTTCTTATGCTTTTGTACAACACCGTAGGTTAGGTTTGTTATATTATATGAAAGTCCGAAAAAAAAATAGTTCCAGAGAAATCCTGACTTGGGAATTAAATAGTTTGGCAAATTAAACATTTGGGAAGCGTGAGTTGGGAATAAGAACGCCTCGAGAACTCAAGAAATCAATTTCGTGCGATAGGTTACTAACAAAGCAGTAAAGATAAGCCGTTCGTACATTGTCTTGATGTTCGAAAAATATCCATTGCGAGCTAAAATACACCAGGGTTGGGAGACAGAGAACATCCACAAAAATTTAAAAACGCTAAGTGAATAAAAATAATCGACAGGCGGATATACTGTTTAGGAGACGTGAGGTTGCGAGGAAACTCCTAACTAATAAAAGATCTTGCGCGTGTTAGATGGTATAGCAGAAGAGAAGGTTTATTTACAAAAAGTTTTTTTATATACAAAAATAAAACTTAGAACTCACCTATTTTTCTTGTTTATCTATTTTTTATTATGCACATCATGATATTTAGAATCCCAGGAATATTAAGATCTAACGGATTTTACAGACGGGTAAGTACGACATACGTACGAGTACGTATGCAAAGGTTTAAAGTTTATCAAGAATTGTTTATGTGCGACGGACGGTATATGTATAAATATTACTATATCCGCGAATCATTACTTGAAATGAGATGTTAGGCAAAGCAGTCTTACTAGCTGTTTTATTATACTTGTTTTAATATCTTTTTGTTACTAGTTTTAAACGTCTGAAGTAGATTTTAAAATATAGTATCAAAAAACATTATTTCAAGCATTTTATGTGTTAGGTCTGGGTAGCGCATAGAAATAATTCGTTTGAGATCTTTGTATCTAGTTACACGAACAGTTTAAAAATGAAAGGAGAATTACCTGTATTCAAAAGGTGCTGCTTCTGTTTGCCTCTGAGAAGAGGTCTGGTCGGATGGGGATATTTAAGACTGGTGAGTTGAACAATAATGTTTAATAATTAACTATTAATTGGGCCAATCAACTTTTTTACCGACACTAATCTGTCCGCGACATTTTTCAAACAATTGCAGATTTTTGTAAGTAAACATGTTTTTTCTGTAATTTAATAGATGGTGTACATGAATACATGCCATCCTACGTAAGTTTAAGCTATTAAATCGTGAAATATTGATTGATTGATTTTTTTGGTAACATCAGAGACAATTTTGGTAACGCAGGAGACGCTCAAAGTGTCGGTAAAATAGTTGATTGGCCCAATGAGGGCTATCGTTTTTTGTCTTACTAGATGGCGCACTGTTGCGTGAGGTTTTAAAGTATGGCTTTCAAAGTCAGTTATTACGGGCGTGAAAACAAAGTTTAGATTAAAATCATATTTAATACACCTTAAAACCGTACCATAAAAATATGGAGCATGCCACAGTGTTGCATAGTCCCCGTTTTGTTCGGAAAAAAGGGAGGACAAAGGTTTCCGAAAGACAAAACTGTCTCAAAACACAGACATTCATTGACCCGGGACGCATATTTGCCATAATTAATTTCAGATATTGCAAAATATTCACAAAATTATTCTAATTATAAATAAACCCGCGTAGCTCACTCAAAAATTATGAGATTTGACATTTCGGAGACCTCACGCTACACTAGCGCCTCTAGTGGCGAATTCATACGCGATAGCCGTCATTACAACCTAATTCTATGGGGGAGGCCTATGTCCAACGGTGGACATTGTGAACATTATAAACGCAAAATTGAGTGTATTTTTTTACGCTTTTACGCATAAAGTATTTAAACGATGCCCGCGACTCCGTCTACAAATAATATTTTTGACATTATTCCGCGAATACAATTTTACGGGGTAAAATGTATCCTAAGCCCTTCCCTGAATGTCAAACTGCCTCCATACGAAATTTCATTTAAAGCGGTTCAACGCTTCAGGGGCTCCCCAAACTACTCTTTATGCCCACGCAATAAGAGCGAAAAAAACGTAGATCGACTCGGCCGGCATGAAACGACGTTTACCGACGGGAAGACGTCTTTTTCGCTCTTATTGCGTGATAAAGCGTTTTTTAGTCGGCTTAAGCCGATTCCGCATCGATAGATGTGCGATAGAAGCGTAAAAAAAAACAAAATTCGGTGCAATGAATGTCGGTGAAATAATCGGTCACCCACCATCGCACAGACCGTGTAGTGTTTGATTAGTAGCACCTCAGAGAAGTAAGATTTTTTTTAGTAGTTCATTGATATCGAACTTCATAGAGTAACGCCAAAATAAATCAAATAAAATACTTTTTTTTTTTTGTTTCAGGCTCTCGATGTACTGGCCATAATTCGCTTTGTCTTTATATGTATTGAAATATATTCTATATATATTGGCCCAGTAATATTCGAAAAGATAATGTGTACCGCAACAACCATATACTATTGTATTGACGCATTATTTGCCGTGTTCCTTATTGTCGGTGGCCATAAGGTATGTACTACGTATGTCCAGTCAAGGGCAAAGATATCGACACGGCCAAAGTTGCAAAAATATGTATACACGGCCTTAATGTTAAATGCATAAAGTCGTGTCTACATATTTTTGTAACTTTGGCCGTGCTCAATATCTTTGCCCTTGACTGTACATCTCATGCTTGAAATTTCTAAAAAATCATAATGTAAGGACTAACGCAGCTGAGTCTAATATAAGTAAGTAATTCTGTATTGCCAAAATGTTCTAGAATAGAACGGACCTCTCTTCCAATCATCATCAATCCAGCCTATATACTGCACTGCTGGGCACAGGCCTCCTCTCAAAATAAGAGCGCTTGGGCCGTAGTTCCCACGCGGGCCCAGCGCGGATTGGGAACTTCACACTCACCATTGAATTGGTTTACCTTGATGTTTACCTTCACCGTAAAGCTCGTGGTAAATTTCCAATGTAATTTCGCACATGAATTTCAAAAAACTCAGAGGTACGAGCCGGGGTTTGAACCCACGATCCTCTGCTTGAGAGGCCATAGGTCTAACCACTCGGCCACCACGGCTTCCAATAGGTATCGTAAAAGGCGACTAAGGAATCTGATATAAGAGTGAGCAACAGCTGTCAGCGGTGTAGAAGATAGGGGGAACCTCCACACCATTTTCCCAAGAAAGTAGTCTTGAAGTTTCACTACTGTTCCTAAACCGCAACCAACGATCACGACCACTATGTCAAGAGTGTAGCCACTTTTTAAATGTAAAAATGAAAAAACCGGCCAAGAGCGTGTCGGACACGCCCAAAATAGGGTTCCGTAGCCATTACCAAAAAAAAAGTAATATTTTTCTAAGGATTTCGTATTTTGTACGGAATCTTCCAAGTTTAGGTATATTTTATACCTTAAGCTGCTATTTACTCATAAACTACTAATAATTCTCAAGCAAACTTTGCCGTTATAGTTTTCCTTGAAAGTTTGATATACTTACTACCATCCTGATTTTTTTCAAATTTTTCCACCCACCGGTTTAGATTTTAGAGGGGGGGGGGGACGCTCGATTTTAATGAAAATTTGCACTTTAAAGTTGAATATTTCGCAAACAAATCACTAAACTGAAAAATCGTTTTAGTAAACCCCTAAAGATACCCCACACTATAGGGTTAATTGGATGAGAAAAAAAACACCCCCACTTTACGTCTATGGGAGGTACCCTAAAAAAATTGTTTTTGAATTTTTAATTGTACTATTTTGTTGGCATGGTTTACATACATATTCGACATATTCGTGCAAAATTACAGCTTTCTGGCATTGATAGTCCCTGAGCAAAGCCGCGGACGGACGGACGGACAGACAGAAGACAGACAGACAGACTGACATGGCGAAACTATAAGGGTTCCGTTTTTGCCCTTTTGGCTCCGGAACCCTAAAAAATTTGATTGCCAAAATTACCTCGACGTTTCAGCCACAGTTCAACTACTTTGGTCACAAGTAGAATTAATTTTGGCAATATGGAACGCGTAGTTTAAAATCACAAATAAAATTGAAATACATTAATTACATTTTGGTTCTATTAAGTCAATTAAGGAATGACAAAGATATTGGTTGAACTGTATGTTTTTTTACAGAAAAGTTATAAGTTACTGCGCATATCATACATCTACTGTATAGTCTGGTTAGCTTTAATCCTAATCATAGGAGGATTAATTGCTTACTCCAGTATTAACTGGATACAGAGGGAGGAGCATATAAACTTATACAAAGTTAAATACATTGCATTGGATTCGGCCATAACCTTCAGTATCATTTGTAAGTAAACGCATTTTTTTATCACTTTATATTAAAATTACAAACACATTGACATTATAAGGGCCGTTACAGACAATCTGCGTACCAACTGCAATCTAACTGCCGACTGCTGGTACATTTACCATTGCAGTTGGCAAAATTGCAAGCACATTGCACACTATCTGCGTTTAATATTTATGGGCAGGTGTCAGTTACAGTTAGAATACAGAGCGTCTGTAACAGCCTCCGCCAATTCGCATTTAAATCACATTAAATATAGTTCTTTAAAGTACTGGTTCGCATTTTGGCGACCAGATGGCCTAGTGGTTTGAGAACCTGACCACGAAGCTTGAGGTCCCAGGTTCGATTCCCGTGTCGGGCAGATATTTGTATGAAAAATACGTATGTTTGTTCTCAGGTCTTGGGTGTTTAATATATATTTAAGTATGTGTCTATCTATATGATTATATTTATCCGTTGCTTAGTACCTACCCATAACACAAGCTTTGCTAAGCTTACTTTGGGACTAGGTCAATTGGTGTGAATTGTCCCGTGATATTTATATATGTTTATATTGTATTTTACTGGTTCGGATTTAATCGGTTTGATTTGTACCAATATACTCGAAAAGCAATGATGAATTAGTCATCAGAAGCCCCATTTACATTACATTCATTCTTGAATAAAATTCGACTTAACAGAAAAAACGGAATAACGTTTTAAATTTTCGTGATTTTCACTTATAGTCAAAAGACCACAAACAGGACTTATCACGCTAAAACACATGGTAAATATTTTGTGGTATTTTGACTAAACAGAACCAACAAGATAGCTTAATTAAAGCCCCATTTGACTTTTATTTTAGAGTCAATAAAAATCACAACATTTAGAAACATACATTTTCCTTTACTTTTTGCAGTTCTGCAAGTGTACTTGATACTGTTAACGCGCAGTGAGGAGATTAAGTTGCGGAAAGAAAACCTGGGGGTGCAGTTCGTGAACAACGCGGCGGAAGCAGAGCCTCAATGCGTGCGGCTGGACAACTTAAACGGGGCGTAATGAGGGCTATCGCGTATGAATTCGCCACTAGAGGCGCTAGTGTAGCGTGAGGTCTCCGAAATGTCAAATCTCATAGTTTTTGGCTGAGCTACGCGGGTTTATTTATAATTAGAATAATTTTGTGAATATTTTGCAATATCTAAAATTAATTATGGCAAATATGCGTTTCGGGGCAATGAATGTCTGTGTTTTGAGACAGTTTTGTCTTTCGGAAACCCTTGTCTTCCCTTTTTTACGAACAAAACGGGGACTATGCAACACTGTCGCATGCTCGATATTTTTATGATACGGTTCTAAGGTGTATTAAATATGATTTTAATCTAAACTTTGTTTTCACGCCCGTAATAACAGACTTTGAAAGCCATACTTAAAAACCTCACGCAACAGTGCGCCATCTAGTGAGACAAAAAACGATAGCCCTCATTGTGCATTAATACGAACAAAGAATATGACGTCTACTAGGGTGTAACACTGCTAAAATTACGCGACAGATTTTAATAATCTATCTGTCTATCTATACCATAATCTATCTATCTATACATTATAATAAAGCTGAAGAGGGTCGAAAGTCTGTACATGGAAGATATCTGAAAAAAAAAGTTGGCTGGGGATACTTAGAATCGATAACAGAAGACGTTCCAACAGTTTTTAGATTTTTTGTCTGTTTGTCTGTTTATCTGTTTGTAGTTTATTTGACCGCGCATCACGTCATCACGTGAGAACGGCTGAACGGATTTTGGTGCAAACTTTACTAATCTGTCGAGAAAATCCCCGGCCGCGTTATAGGCTATAAAAATTCAACCCTTAGACTATAAAAATGCAACCCTTAAAAGGGCAGGTAGCCACTACACTCGATTGAGTTTGCACCTTCGAGTTTCAAATACGTGCTATGACTATCGAGTACCCCGCTAAACTAATAGATGGCGCTGAAATAAATAACGTTGTGACATGAGTAAGCCACTGAGTGAGTAAGGATTTTGCCAAATTAACTCTAAGTTTAGAAGAGGGGATACGGATATTGACAAATTTAATTATATATTTTAAATGATTCAATAATACAACGAAATAAAACTATAATAAATTAATTGCGACACATTGCAGTGCCATCTTTTGAAGAACTGAGTAAACATTAAGCAATGAACTACCCCCTTATTCATAAAACTTAACAAGCCTATGTTAACTAACAAATGCTTTGTCCCTTTCTAACAAATACAAATGTCGAAGTGACAGATAAGGACAAACGAATTTTAGCGGCATTTTAACTAAAATAGGTTTGATTGTCGTTTATGAATAAGGGGGTAAGAGTTTACATAGTTACGTAATGTAAAATCAACACACATAAATACAATTGCATAATTATTTAATATATTATATTAAAAAATAAAACAAAATTATTAATTCACTTTGCACACGTTTTTAAATGAAACAATGAAACTATTTAAAATTGTGTTAACTTCTATAATAATAAAATTATATATACCGCTAATAATTCTACATGTAGGTATTTTTAGTCCATTTGTGTTCGAAATACCGAGAAACGTGTGTTACACTTCGACCGTTACTTCAAACTTTAAAATAAACGGAGTATAGGTAGAGCCAGTACTAAGTTTCATAATTATTATTGAGCTCGATGTCAGTTAACATTGGGTTTCTTATTTTGTTTTTACAATAAAGATATGTCATAAAAATGTTATTTGTTTTTTATTAAACCAAAAAGTGCTTCCTATAGAACTATTTGATTTCTAGTTTTAACCCGCGGCTTCGCCCGCATTAGAAATGAACTTCTCATTTTAACTGAACTGTTGTATATTATGCTCGTGTAATATTAATTTAATTTTCTCAAAAATGACCGTAAAAGTTGACATTATTCTTTACATATCAGAAGGTGTAGTGCATAGTTTATGGTCAGCGAAAAATTAAAAAGTTAAAAAGATTGCAGGTGCGCTAGCTCGACAATAATGAATTAGCGCGCCTGCAATCAGTCACATTTTTTTTTAAAGTTAAAAAGGCCATGGAAATGTTGGCACAAGTCGTATACAGCCAAGTCTAATGGACGGTATCAGATATTTTGTTGGAACTCCGGACTTTTTCTATTGGGTCTGAAATAGCTTGTGGTGTTTTCGGTGGAAAAATACACCTGCAGTTTATTTTTAATGAAAAAAGGCGGGAAAGCATAAGAAAAATATTGGAATAAAATTAAATTTTATAATATATCTTGAGAAAAAGTTTATTCTATTTCAGAATTATTCACCATTTTTGAGAAAAGCTTTATATTAGTCTCGGCTGGAATAGCACTGGCTGGCTTCGTATTAGTTAAACGGACTCGCAAGCTCGTCCGTTTAAGAGTCATACTCAGCCAGCAATTGCCTACTTCCAGGCCACGACAATAATCTACTATTATTTATTTGTAAAAACCACTCCTGGCACCTTTACGGCATTTATTTTAATATATTTAAACGATGTCCCAAAACCGGGACAAATTGTCCCGAGAAAAATTTTTGATCTAAGGAAGTCTCCACTTTTCGTCTCTGTTCCACGAACTTTAGGTAAATTAGCTCTACCTATTCCGATCACTGTTCATAATTAAAGAAAACGCAATTAGGTTATATATTGACATTTGGCTTATACCTACAATTATATTACTTTGACCCCGCTATTTTTTTACGTCATGCTCCCTGGCAACCCCACTGTCTATTTTGTGATTTTTTAAGACATAAAACTGATGTCTCAGTTTGCTTTTTTCTACTACGCCACTCAAGCAGCAGCACTAGCGACATCTATGTTTCGCTCTCATCGAGAGAAGTCACATTCCTTCGGAACTAACCGCTCACCCAGACAATCTCTCTCTCTCTTTTCCTTCTTTTCTTTCTTTTTTGGCTCTTTTTCTGGTTTTTCTGTGCATCCGTGTCTCAGTTTGTATTTTCGATATGGTTTTCACGGGATACCCGTAAAAGTAACAAATTTGGAGTTGAAAGACTCCAAAAAAAACCAATCATAACCTAAAGTAATTTTAAATTAGCACCAAATCGCTTCTAGCTGCAAATAGTATAATCCACTTTTCTATGCTTGTTTTGCGCATTAATATGGCTACGCGTATTAAAATAGACTAGATTCCAATACGTTGGAGAAATATTCGTCGTCACGGGTAATTTCAAATAATTTATTTTTTATTTTTTCAAAAATATTTACCGTGTTGTGAAAACAAGAGCAATCATATTTATGATTATATTAAAAAACGCTTCTGGTATAACCAGAGGTTTAAAGTTTATCAAGAAATGTTTATGTTAGACGGTATAAGTATAAATAACACTACTCCGCTGGTCATTACTTAAATGAGGTGCTAGGCAATAGTAGTCTTAATTTACCTACTCATTTGATTGTATCGTTTTAACGGCTGAAGTTTAATTAGAATTTTATCAAAATATACATTATTTCAACCATTTAAAAAAAGTGCTACGTCTGTGGTTAAGCGTAGAAATAATATTCTGTGACCTCTGTGTGTATGTGTTTGTGTAACTTGTCACACTATCATTTTTAAAAATGAAAGGGGAATTACCTTTATTCAAAAGGTGCTGCTTCTGTTTGCCTCTCAGAAGAGGTCTCGTTGGATGGGGATATCTTCGACTGGTGAGTTAGTTTATTATTCACGATTAATTAAAAATAATAAAAAAAAAATTAGATCAGTTATAATATCGAAAGACTAGCTATTTCCCGCGACTCTATCTCGTCATATATCGTCTTACCACTATCCCGCGAGAACTATGTAGTTTTCCTTGTATTTTTTTTGTCCTGTCCGAGATTTTAATCTATCTATATACTAAATTGCATCTAAATCGGTTCAACGGCGTGAAGAGGTAACAAACCGTCAAAGACTTTCACGTTTATTACTAGTACCTAAGCATTTTGATAAAAATAATGAAAGACGATGCATAAGAACTTACTGATGACCTACAAAAAAATCTTCCGAAAATATGGAAACTAGTCGGAGCGACCCTTGTCTACTGACTTATAATCGTGAGGTCTTCCAAAGGACCCCGGACCTAAATTATAGAAAATGTGGTTTCAGTTCAATACCCTGAGATTTTGATATGTTATAGATTTCAAAGTCCTGAACAAAAGTCTCTTAGGGTGCTCTGTTCTGAGTCCCTTTCAGAGTTTAGTTTAGTTTTTTAGAGTTTTTTTTGGTAAGGTCTTTGAAATCTATAACATAATTAAAATCTCAGGATATACTGAAACCACATTTTCCATACGGCCCGGGGTCCTTTGTCTCACAAGAGGTTAAGTAATATTATTAAAAAACGTATTATTTCCTTTTTTCAGGCTCTGGACATGCTGGCCACGATTCGACTTGCGTTTATTTGTATTTACTTGAGTTCTGACCCATCATTATATTATGAAATGTTAATGTGCATTGGAGTAACTGTATATTATTTTATTGACGCATTCTTCGCCATGTTCCTTATTGTTGGTGGCCATAAGGTATGTATTACAAAGAACTAAAGATGTATTTAAAAACTAGTGTTTACTCACGGCTTCGCACGCGTTATTCGTTAGAGCCAGCTGTTGAATAAAAATCCCGCGATTTTACTAAATTCTCATAAGAATAAGTAGCCCGTATTTGTACTATTATCTACCTATTCTATGCCTGTATATTATTTCTGACGTTCAGCTGCCTATAAATCAAATTTCATCCAAATCCGTCCAGCCGTTTTAGCGTGTTACTCCTTCACGGTTCACGCAAAAAAACATTCCCTTGGGAATTCCCAAAACTTACACCTTATCCTGGATCGTTGAGGACACTCAAAACAACCCTACCAAATTTCATGAACCACGCACTATTCTTTCTTATTTCTTTCTCTCTTCCTAAAAATGCTTTCTATATGGTTTGGTTAGAGAACCTGACTACGAAGCTTGAGGTCCCGGGTTCGATTCCCAGCCGGGGCAGATATTTTTGTGAATAATACGAATGTTCTGAATGAATAATGAATAATGTTTCTGGACTGATGTTTTGTATCCTTGTATCTAATCTTGATTGTGTGTGTTTGCAGTACCAAATAAACGTTTTTATCTATCTATCTATCAATATATCTACTCAATTTCAGACTATTCCCCTGGTAATTTAATAACTAATCTTTAAAATTCACATCTACCTACATCTAATGGTTTACGCGTGAGAAACCGCGTGTAAAAGCTAGTCAATCCATAGTTTTAATGACATCGAATCGGGACCACCTTTTCTTATCTTATATACCAAAGTTCGCAAAATAATGTTTTTAAATTTTACGATTTTCCTCATATGACTAATATAAGTAATAGCTATAAGGTACTCTGAGGCCTTGTAGTAGTACACACTCGAAATCACAATTGTTATCATCACTTCATTTTGTCACACAATTATAGGGTGAAGATATTAGAAAGAGATGTTGAATGCGACCTCTGGACTTAAACACGGCGGCCGATCGTAAAATCCGGCAGATCACGAAATTCCTAGGCATATCGTGAAAAGGCGCCAATTTCTTGATTTGGCTAAGTGAGATCCGCCATATCGTTAAGAACTCACCGTATAACGATTTGCCTAGTGACGTTAAGGCAGATCATGAAATTCCTAGGCATATAATGAAACGCCGCCAAATCGGTTCTGGCACTTCGGTAGCCGCTCCGAGGCACGCTTCTTTCGCTCGCTCGGCTCGTGTGTTGTGGTCACAATTCAAATAGTATTTTTGATTACAGAAAAAAGTTTTCAAGTAAAATATTGTTTCTCAGGCACATCGTGATACGTCTGGATGTGTCCGGCATATCACGACGTGCCCGGTGTAAAGCTAGGAATATCGACGAATGCATTGCTCTAATCGATCTGGCGTATTGTTTCTCAGAAACATCGTGATATGCCTTGCCAACTTTTAGGCATATCACGATATGCCTAGGAATTTCTGATCTGGCGGATTTTACGATCGGCCGCCGACATAAGTAGCAAAAATTACCTTGAAAATTTGAGAAGATAATAATTATAATAATAATTTTGGAAATATGAGTTATTGCAAAATTCCGCAAAAATTCTGGTTTACCTGCAAAAATTGTTTTTTTTTTTACAGAAAAGTTACAAGTTACTGCGTATATCATACATCTACTGCGTAGTTTGGCTAATCTTAATCCTAATTTTAGAAGGATTATTAATTTATAGAGATATTTACTGGATGCAGCGAAGGGAGAATATGAATCAATACTTATTATTAAATTATGTTATGGCATGGGGCGTGGGTTTCACTATCATATGTAAGTAAACGAATTTTTCCCCCTTAACTAAATAAATAGCCACTAGCAGTGGTTTGATCAGAATAAAGATACTAACAAATTTACTAATAATAATAAGTAAATATGAACTACTTATCAAACAACACTAAGTACAGACGCGTCTCTAATGCAATTTAACTAGCGATTGCCGTGACTGTCCATACATTTTCCATTGCAGTTAGGAAAAGTGCAGGCAAACTGTGATTAAAATGGGCAGTTGACAGTTGCAGTTTAAATTGCAGTCTCGGGCGAAAGTCGCAACCAAGGAGCGGAATTCTCATAGCAAAAATCAAATGTCAAGAGCGATTGACCATTGTGTTTTATCGACTTTCCATTTTTGCATGTTATCATTTGATCTTTGATAAGCCACTCGCATCTTCTTTATTAACCCTTTACCAGGCCCCGAAGAACCAGCGTGTCTTAATACGTACTTTATATGCTGTTGCAACCGTAAATTGAACGCCTTGTAAAAAATGTATTCATGAAAGTCGGAGATCTTCCTTTAAACCAGAAATAAATATGTGGGTTACGGATATCCCATCGCCTGTCTAAGTAATGAACTGTCATACTAGATTTTGTCTTATTATATTCTTGATCAGGCCAAGGGATATATTCCACCCACATCTTATATCGGTTATAATAGTCAAGGTTTAAATGAATATTTAGCAATGTTTACGATTACATTAGCTTTCAACACTCAAAATCTACAAAATATCAAAAAATTGTTCGACCTATGTACTTCTGTTTCATAGAAATTATGGAAAGTGTTCCAATTTCTCCGTAGTTTACTGAAATTACAGTTCAAGTGAATCTAAACGGCTGCCAAAGATATATTACGCGATTTAGAAGCGTGTTGTGAATGAAGATAATAAAATACTATTTTCAGGGATCGACAAAATATTTTGTAGGAGGTTTGGAGTTAAAACCTGACTACGGTAACCGATATAAGATGTGGGAGGAATATATCCCTTCGCCTGGTAAAGGGTTAAAATAAACATTACGCCACGTCACATTTTACATTTGATGTCACTTGAGTTTTCATACATATTATTTTATTAGGTTCCCGTGTTAACGAAAATGGTTAATCGTAAAAGAAAAACGATTAACAAATGGATAAAGTAATATCCTTCTCTTAATTTTCAATTATTCTCTTACTTCTCTTAGTTTAAATGGTGACAATGTAGAGAAAATAATGACAATTCTTAGTTACAACAGACAAGATGAAGAAAATATAATAAATTAGTACAGATATAGATTTCGATTCTGTTATTTTGAATGAAGGTTAGTCTATCGTCAGTTACACTGTTTAACATTTCCGTTTCGGTTTTGTGTTTAAATTGTAACAAACGCACAGGTCTATTTTTTTTGGTAACCTATAGTGTCCCACTGCCGGTCTAATTTCATTACCTAAAATATATCGTGCTAACTGACAGTTAAACATCGACAGTCAATTAAATACAGTGGTCAATCCCTCTTGACATTTGATTTTTGCTATGAAAATTCCGCTCCTTGGTTATAAAAGTAACAGATACTTACGTACGGAGTATTATACCATAGATGACCTGAGACTAATATAAATAAATTACTTTTTCATTTTTCATGCTCGTAAAGTTAGTATGTATTTATGCTGGATCTAGGCAATATAAAATTACTTTTTATGCTATAGTGCATAAAGTAGAATCTTAGTCTAAGACCAAGGTAATCAGGTGTCAACAATGAGGTGTCAAGAGCCACAGACGAAAAAGTTTCTATAGGTATTATGTAAAACTAAAAATCAATCAAATCAATTAAAATAAATTAATTAAACTAAAAATTTGTAATTATATAGCAATGCATGAAAAATAAAAGGTACCTAGTAAGAGAACAATTAATAACCGGCTCGGGTGGCTATATGAATGCCTGGGGTAAAATCGTTTTATGCTCTATTGCTATTCCGCGGAACTAACCAATTTTCCAGGTAATAATTATCCTATTTCTTTTCCCGGAACTCAAACTATCTGTAGGTGTAGGTATACCGAATTTCATCTAAATTGGTTCAGCGGCAGAATAACACCTCTCCATGTCTTCCATGGATGTCGTAAGAGGCGACTGAGGATATAGCTTAAGGTTTACCGTAGGCGACAGGCTAGCAACCTGTCACTATTGTACCGTTTTTGTCAAACTTAAAACCTAAAATTGCTAAAAGGGGCTCCGAAGCCGTAACGTCTCGTGTGCTCTGCTTACCCCATTTGGGAATACAGGCATGATGTTTGTGTGTGTGTGTGTGTGTCAGCAGTTTAGACGTGAAGATGTAACAAACAAACAGCAAACTTTCGCATTTATAATATTATGAGATTAGTGATGAAGTAAGGTTGTGGGCCCCACAAAGGTACACGAAAAACTCTAATAATGAAAAATAATATAATAATAATAATAGTGAAAAGGAAAAACAGATTTGACTTTTAGCTCGGGATAAATAAAAGTCACAAAAATAAGGTCCTCACTGAAAATCAGCGCCACGGCTTGCCGTGACATTATGCTGAGTACCTATTTAGCGTCACTATGTCTTGTATTTGTTATATGTTTGTTTTTATGGCGTAAAATAAATGTATTTTCTTTCTTTCTTTCAAAAAGTTTAATAATCTAAATTATAATAACCGTTACTTTTTACAGTTGTGCAAGTGTACTTGATACTGTTAACGCGCAGTGAGGCCATTAAGTTGCGGAAAGAAAACCTGGGGGTGCAGTTCGTGAACAACGCAGCAGATGCGGAGTCCATCTGCGTACAAGTGTGTACAAACATGACAAACAACTAACCTAAGAGGGTGTGATTGTGCATGGACATGAACGAAGGACGCGATATTTATGTGCAGTGATAGCCAATTCGGTTGCCACTGGTGGTAATAGACCTAATTATGCTAGTATAGACATGCCGCGGGATTCCGGCCTTCGTAGTGTTAGAAAAAGACCATGTTTTTCTATTTTTTTTTGTATTCACAATCGTTTTTTTATTTTATACTGAATGAGGGCTATCGTTTTTTGTCTCACTAGATGGCGCACTGTTGAATCTGTTATTACGGGCGTGAAAACAGAGTTTAGATTAAAATCATATTTAATACACCTTAAAACCGTACCATAAAAATATCGAGCATGCCACAGTGTTGCATAGTCCCCGTTTTGTTCGGAAAAAAGGGAGGACAAAGGTTTCCGAAAGACAAAACTGTCTCAAAACACAGACATTCATTGCCCCGGAACGCATATTTGCCATAATTAATTTCAGATATTACAAAATATTCACAAAATTATTCTAATTAATAATATATTATAAACCCGCGTAGCTCACTCAAAAACTATGAGATTTGACATTTTGAAGACCTCACGCTACACTAGCGCCTCTAGTGGCAAATTCATTCGCGATAGCCCTCATTCCTGATAGCTATAGAACGAGGCCTAAATTATAAGCTAGGCGATCATTCGAGCGTTTCAACCGTCTCATTTTTCTGATCACATTTTTTACGAATTAGCTGTAGATTTTGATGTCGTTTACGATTATTTTTTATAGTTCCGTATTTCTACCAGATAACTAAAAAAATGTATCAGAATAGTCGACCATTTTGTAATAGAAAAATGACCAAAAAAAGTTAATAAAATTAAAAAAGACGCACTCTGAGTAAAGTAGTTTTATTTTATCCTTCTTAATTTATTAATAGGTTCGTGTATCAGACCGACACGAGATTCTCATTTACTTTGTTGGCAAAGTCGATAGACATGCATTTTTAGTTACAGAACTGGCTCCCATTTTTAACCATATCGAAAATACAAACTGTGACATGGATGCACAGAAAAACCAGAAAAAGAGACCAGCGCTGGGAATCGAACCCAGGTCCTCAGCAATCCGTGCTGCGTGCTATAACCCCTACACCACCGCTGGACAGGAATCTAGACACGAATTTTTCCTATGCATACATATCTCAGGTTGCTTATTTCAAAAAAAACAAATAAAAGACACAAAAACAAATAAAAACAAAAACAAATAAAAGTAACAAATTTGGAGTTGAAATAAAAAATACAAAAAAGACTCCAAAAAACCAATCCCATTTTTAATTTTGTGTTTTTGATATTTATAATTTAAAAGTATAAGTACCTACCTACTTATAATATAATGTTAATAACACTTTGTAGTAGTTACCATAAAAAAAAGATTTCTGATTCATTAGGTAATAATAGAGAATTTTCGGGAAGCTTCGCAGTGAACTTAAACTTCTTTTGACCAATAATAAATCAGGTGACATTTTGGTTGTAATATAAAAAATAATAATTGTAATTTTATGACCATTACCTCTGTTTTCGTTTTCTAGAATTTTTTTACCGTACAACGGCAAAAACTACTAGACACTGGCAAAATTGTCCTCCAATGGACAGAGCCATATTTTTCTAAAAATCTAATCTAATAATTGTAATTTATGATATTTTGCATGCCAGATGAAATATGTGAACCAATATTGTCTTTTAATTCCTAACTATTGTACCTCTTGTACCATACTTCAAGCGAAATAAAGTTATTTGTATTTGTATTTTGTGTCTTTTCGTCCAAATAACCGCAGTGCTTGAAGTCAAAAGTCTTTGACCAGTGTGTGTTGCCAGTGATGACATACGGATCTGAGACGTGGGCGCTAACGATGGGCCTCATGAGAAAACTCAAATTCACTCAGAGGGTTATGCTCGGGGTTTCTCTGCGGGATAGAATTAGAAATGTTGATATCCGCAGTAGTACTAAGGTTACCGACATAGCCCGAAGAATTGCGAAACTGAAGTGGCAGTGGGCGGGGCACATTGCTCGCCGGACTGATGGCCGATGGGGTCAGAAGGTTCTCTAATGGCGTCCGCGGACCGGGAGACGAGCTGTTGGTAGGCCTCCAACAAGATGGAGCGACGACCTGGTTAAGATCGCGGGATCGCGGTGGATGCGAAAAGCACAAGACCGGTCTGAGTGGAGAGCCTTGGGGAGGCCTATCTCCAGCAGTGGACGTCTTTCGGCTGACATGATGATGATGATGATGAATATTACGCAAAGCTTTTCGCAGGGGGTGACACTAGCACAAACCGCCATGACAACGTCAGTTCTCTTTATTTTGCCGCCATGGTTGATCATGACATTTTTATTAGTTTTGCTTGACGAGATTTTGCATTTTATACAAGACTATGTGATGATTTGCATTTGTACGAAACGCCGTACAGGGACTGGGTGCTTCTCTGACTGGGTGCGTCTCTAGTTATATAAAAACGTTAGTAATAATATCATATTATAAACGTTCATAATGTATAATTACATTATGTATAACATGAAACACTATAATTTCAATAAGTATAACGATCGATTAGCATAACAGTTGTTTTATATACTTTCATAAGAAATAACATGTTTATGGGCTAATTTCATATTATATACTTAACATACATAAGGTAACCGTTTATAATAGGTACGTAATAACTTCTTATATTATAGGTAACATTATTATGATATAATATCATTTTTTTTTCTTTAGGTATGTTAATTATAATTGTTTGGTGACAACTCAATGTTTCTTATCACGTAAAAAACATGATAAAGACAGATCACTGGTATTTACGCGTAGTTCAAAAGTTTAGTATAACTTAAACACAGTAGCAGTGTACAAGTATTTATTGTTTAACAATTTTAAATGATTCACGGTTATAACTACCTACATTAAACATATTCTACGGCTTGTAGATCGCGGTTACCTTATTTCGACAATTACCAGTGCCATTATAGTGAATGGGTTTACCCGTGATCATAATGGTAATGGATGCGTCAAAATAGAGAGCTTATTATAGATAACCTCGATCTACCACCCCATAGAATATTATGCCTAAAATAGTCTACCTTGAAGTGGCTAATTTTAATATTATATGTGATATTTAGAACAATTTTGGATTAGTAATATAAGATTGTAGCTGCTAAATCTGTAAAATGCGAGGAGAAGCGCCTAGATTCAAAAGATGCTGCTTTTGCATACCTCTAAGGAGAGGTCTGTTGGGATGGGGTTACCTAATGCTGGTAAGTAAACAAGGTGTGTATTATTTATTAGTAACTAAGGTAAATGTGCCAGTCCTTGACTTGCTAATGCCCAGTAGCTGTCATCCTGCTGCCACCTCTAACGGCGTGAAATTAAAGATGGCAATTAACGGGACAGTGACCAGCACGCGGATGCTTGTTTTAGTATAATCGACCAAATAAGTGCTCTACTATTTTTGTGACAGTTCATACAACATAAATACTTAAAACAATAATTTCGGACTTTATTTGTAAGGACTTGAGTTGTAAGTTAAATTAATCTTTATTGTTTTAAGTCATGTAACTGACATTGAACTAATTTCTTGATTGACACCTCTTTCTTTCACTGAAAATTTTAATAATAGGTACCTACGGCAAATTGAAGCGCGTGCTATGTACTCGACTATATCCTCGTAAGTCCCTGTGTACTTCACAAATCACAAAGTACAAATGAACTGTAAGAATAACTGCCGAATGTACTTGGTGGAGCACAAATTTTTTCAATGAAATAAGAACTTTAACTTTATGTAACTAACTTCCAATAAGTATCACAAAACATAGAATTCTCGGCTCGGTCTGTAAATATGGCGGAAAGAATGTAACTTTATTCGCATATAATAATTATGTGTAAAATACTTGTCGACATAAACTAACAGATTAGGTACATATTTTATATAAGTACATTTCAAATTTGACGACATTGGTTGTTGGTAACCGTAATTTTGTTAAAATTACATAGTTTCTTTTTCTGTTACAGGTATTAAATATCCTGAAAGCAATTTTATTCACAGTACTGTACTTTGAACAAATTATTATTTTACTACCAAGTATAATCATACTAATAGTGGACGTTATATTCAACGTACTACTCATTGTTGCTTGTCATAAGGTAAGCTGTCTTGGATGTACACTATCTTTTGGTGTATACCTAATGATTTCCATAACGAAAATTTCTCTCATTTTCACTTTGATATAAACGATGCGCATAATTTCAATTTGATTCATTTCTGAAGGGTTGACATAATCTATAATTGCATAATAAACGAATAGTAGGTACAAAGGTCTCTTCAATATTTTATTTTAAATACAATTTAAGTACATTGTCATTCAACTTACGAATGTAAGTAATATAAAAACTGAATCTTTGTTTATAGAATGCCATGGCATGTGTTTGATAAAGTTTTTTTATCTATCTATCTAATCTATCTATCTAATAAAAAAACTTGCAAGATTTGACCCAAAACAAACAGGGCAAGTTAAATAAAAGCTTGAAATGAGTAGTCAAAATACCACAAACGGGACTTATCACGCTATTATTACACAAGTAATATTTACCTCGACGTTTCGGCAACATTACAGTTGAACTGAAGTGTGTGTCAAGTCTGTAGCAGCGCGAGTTCTTCGAACTACCCGTATTGATACTAATAGTGCCGGCACTCGTATCACGATAGCTTGGTCACTTTTATTAGTCACCCTATATTTCACACCGACACACAACACTAACAACGTCCGATCGTCCCTCCGAACATTCATCCCGACGCCGACACTTATTAATAACAGGACAGAATTTTGGGATTGTGAAGCTCAATCCCAAAATTCTGTCCACGGAACGTCATTTTTACTCAAGAATGGTACGTGAAGCGGTTGAAATAAAAAAGCATAAGAAATTCAACCGGGACGATGGGTATAAGCTTTCATCTTCGTGGAATCCTGTCCGGGACATACATACACCCACATACATACATACGCTCAAAAAACATAACCCTCCTTCGGCCAGTCGGGTAAAAATCAAGATGATTTGTCGCTGGTTTTTCTGTGGCGTAGGTAGAGCACGTCACTGCTTTGTGTTGTGGCGGTGAAGAGGTTATGTAGGATAACTAAAAAATAAACATTTTATTTCCAGAAAAGTCCAAAACTAATGAAAATGTATTTTGTCTACGGTGTCGTGGTTGTGATTTTAATATTTGCTTCAACCTCGGCCATGATCTACGACGACGTTCAAAGAGCTGTCAGTACTTGGGATACATCTTATAATGGATTTGCAGACATTGCAATCCGCGTGGTGGCTACTCCTGCGATGTGCTTCGTTGACATTTGTAAGGAACGGTATTTTTTAGGGTTCCGGATGTACTATCGAACCAACTGAATCGTGACCTACTGTAGAAACTTTACGTAGAAAAAGTCATAGTGACCATAGTGACATTGCATTGCTTGACAAGGGAATTCATTATGACACATTGTGAGAGCGTTCTACGGTGCGTCAGGAAACAAATGGTTCGACTGTAGGTGTCGCCATCAGCAGGGCTACTACGAAACTCGAAACTCGAAGTTCGTATCGTACCTTCCCTCTCGCTCTCGTATTAAATAGTATAAGTGTCAGAGGGACCGCACGACACGAACTTCGAGTTTCGAGTTTTGTAGTAGCCCTGCTGATATTTCGGAACGGCCAAAGTGATCAAAAATATCGAAACTTGAACTCTGACCCCTTAACAATATAGTGCAAGTGCCGATATTTTTGACCACCTTGGCCGCTCCGATATATAAGATGATGACTGTACATAACTGCCTTCCTAAGATATTTATTTTTTATTTCTTTTTATTTATTTATACCATTGTGTTGCTTAATAACTCAAAAAAAGGCAGTACCGTAAACTGCTTCAACTTTGCCCCCAACATTGCCTGATTCGATTTAGAGTCGATAACTTAGCATCCTTTAGGTTTTTAAACTTTTATTCCCCCGTAATAATAATTCCCGTGTAGATAAAAGTTTAAAACCTATGAGAGTGCTAAGTTATCGACTCTAAATCAAATCAGGCAATGTTGGGACCAGAGGGCAAAGTTGAAGCAGTTTACGGTATGCAAATATTTGATGACAGATATATAGTTGTAGCGCATAATGGTTTTCGATAGTATTTTATCGGAAATTTATCTCTCAATTATACATATAGCTTCAGTACCAGTCGTACATTCGTTTTTACATTTGACATATACATAAATAATAAAGTTCCATATCAATGGATATGACAATCTCACTCTTGATGTTTCGGGTGCCGTCGTATTCTGTGAGATCCCACTTCTTGATGGAAAATATTACAATCATAATTTCATATAGCTATTTTATAAGGCTAGCAACCTGTCACTATTTTACCATTCTTTTTTATTGTCATACTAAACCTAAAATTGCTAAAAGTGGCTCTCTTAGCGGTAACATTTCGTTTGCTCTGCCTACCCCATTTGGGAATACAGGCGTGATGTATGTGATAATAAGTATAAGACTTATTAAAAAATATTTTTCTTTTACAGTTATTTACATATACGTGCTATTTTTGGTGCGAAGTGAGCGTATAAAACTATTAGAACAAAATCTGGAGATACAGTTCGTGAACAACGGGGCGGAAGCCGAGTCGTACTGCGTCTGCGTCGCCGACGCCGCGACGTGCGCACGCGACGATCACGGCTCTTCTCTTAAGGCGACGGACGCACTGTGCGATGCGTAAACCACAGGGAAACCGTCTAAGCTTAATAGGAAATAGCATTAAAATAGAAAATAACACGGTCGTAGTTTTTTTTGTGATAGATAATGAT
>NC_133478.1:3627084-3657661 GCF_025370935.1 Choristoneura fumiferana
TTTAGGTTTTTAAACTTTTATTCCCCCGTAATAATAATTCCCGTGTAGATAAAAGTTTAAAACCTATGAGAGTGCTAAGTTATCGACTCTAAATCAAATCAGGCAATGTTGGGACCAGAGGGCAAAGTTGAAGCAGTTTACGGTATGCAAATATTTGATGACAGATATATAGTTGTAGCGCATAATGGTTTTCGATAGTATTTTATCGGAAATTTATCTCTCAATTATACATATAGCTTCAGTACCAGTCGTACATTCGTTTTTACATTTGACATATACATAAATAATAAAGTTCCATATCAATGGATATGACAATCTCACTCTTGATGTTTCGGGTGCCGTCGTATTCTGTGAGATCCCACTTCTTGATGGAAAATATTACAATCATAATTTCATATAGCTATTTTATAAGGCTAGCAACCTGTCACTATTTTACCATTCTTTTTTATTGTCATACTAAACCTAAAATTGCTAAAAGTGGCTCTCTTAGCGGTAACATTTCGTTTGCTCTGCCTACCCCATTTGGGAATACAGGCGTGATGTATGTGATAATAAGTATAAGACTTATTAAAAAATATTTTTCTTTTACAGTTATTTACATATACGTGCTATTTTTGGTGCGAAGTGAGCGTTTAAAACTATTAGAACAAAATCTGGAGGTACAGTTCGTGAACAACGAGGCGGAAGCCGAGTCGTACTGCGTCTGCGTCGCCGACGCCGCGACGTGCGCACGCGACGATCACGGCTCTTCTCTTAAGGCGACGGACGCACTGTGCGATGCCTAAATCACGGGGAAATTGTCTAAGAATCTTATAAGAAATAACAGTAAAATAGAAAAAAACACAGTCGTAGTTTTTTTTTTGTGATATATAATGATGTTATTGAACCAAAACAATTACTTTGCTCACCCGCGATCTTATGATATGACGTTTATGCAAAAATGTGGTTGTAGTGTGGTTGAGTTGCTCTGAAGATGAGCTCTGGTTGAGTTCGAAACGCCTGAAAGAACGATTCGATTTTGTGCAATCCATGGGAATTTAATAAAATACCTGAGTACTGAAATGTCAGTTCAACTGCCAGATCCTGCTAGATCTAATCGTTTACGCATGTGAAACCACGAGGAAAGCCTTTTTTTGATTTGCTTTTAATTTAATTTTCCGCATCATTTCTGTGAATTCTTTATCATCTCGCGACTCCACTTGACTATGTCTATGTCCAAATAACCAGAGGCCTTATGTCTACACAGTCAGAATCACAATTGCTTTGATTATTTCTTTCTCGAAATTATAAACTGAGACATCGATGAACAGAAAAACCAGAAAAAGAGACCAGCACTGGGAATCGAACCCAGGTCCTCAGCAATCCGTGCTGCGTGCTATAACCCCTACACCACTGCTGGACAGGAATCTAGACACGAATTTTCCTATGATATGTATCTCAGGTTGCTTATTTCTACTATGCTACTTAAGCAGCAGCACTAGCGACATCTATGTTTCGACGAGAACGTCACATTCTTTCGGAACTAACCGCTCACCCAGACAAGAGATGTCGCTACTAAACAATCATATTTCTTTCTGTCAAAAGCATGAGGATAGAAGAACTTGGTGAATTGTGATCGCAGGCGCTTGTTTTGTCCACTGTTTGGACAACGTTGGAACAAACGAGAGACGTGATTGCACGTTAGTGAGCAACATGTATTTCGATCTCGTTCTAACATACAAACGCGTTTCTCAGACGAAAGCTAGATGTTTCATAAGTTGGGTGTACTGTACTAAGTGATGTTCACTAAATATTGTATTGCATAATGCTGAGTCAGCGACCGTTTCGACTTCGCGGCGACACACAGAACTGTGTATATGTATTTACGATTTTCATGTGTTTTCTGTATTTTTTTTAATTATGTAAATTTTGCTGTATATGTGTGTCTTCTGTGTTAGTGAATAAATGTCTTCTTTCTTTCTTTAATACATAGCCTGTTACTTGCGACTCCCTCCGCGTAGAATTCGTTTATCGCTATCCCGCGAGAACTATGCTACCTATTTCCCGGGATAAAAACTATCCTATGTCCTTTCCCAGGACTCAAACTATCTGTAGACCGAATTTCATCTAAATCGGTTCAGCAGTTTAACGTGATGAGTAACAAACAAACACACAAATAAACAAACTTCCAAACTTTCGCATTTATAATATTAGTAGGATGTGATAGGAAGCAGGTTAGGATATATAGTAGGCTTTGGGTACTGATTGTATAAATATGTATAAATATAAGTTCTAACGAATGACTATTACACCACCTGTTAACGAAACGAGATTGAAACTACTATCTGTCTAATTTAACGGAAATATAACACGGTATATTGAGTTATTATCTATCACAGCAGTGGCGAAGCCGTCCATAGAACCCCATTCCCACCGGCCGGCCCAATATTTACAAAATAGAACAACAAGACACAAAATTTATGGAAGATGTAAGCGATCATTGCTTCGGCTGTACCACGGCAATATCTGACGCCACGCGACTGTATCACAGTAAGTATTCATTCAACGCCTACTCTTCGCCTCTGGCCCTGCAGAGTTACTACGAAACTCGAAGTTCGTATCGTACCGTCCCTCTCGCTCTCGTATTAGATAGTGTAGGAACTAGGCTGTATACCGCTGGCAGGTGGTAAAACTGACCACCTGGCAGGTTAGATTAACCTAGTTTTTGCATAAAAGGATAGGATTTTTTATTGTATGTTTCTAGAATTTAACTTTAAACCGATTGACAGCGCTATACATGCCGGGAGCGCAGATTGCTCCCGATAGCCTAAGCGGCTGGTGCCATTCTATATAAATGTAATTATAAGTTCCACAATAAATCTAAATAATTCAAAAACAACGTTATTATTTAACAGTTTAAAGTCACGCGCGTAGATCCCCTGTACCTATAGAAGCTCTTACCAAGTTACAGTCCCCACAATAGTATAAGTGTCAGAGGGACCGCACGACACGAACTTCGAGTTTCGAGTTTCGTAAGTGCAAAATTCCAACTTCATATCTGGCCGTCCCAGTGACGCTAATACCTATTATTTAATACGAAAGTGAGACGATTTTCAAAATTAGTAGTAGCCCCCCTGGTTGGACGATGTTGGTCCTACTTGTACAGCAACTGCGGGCATAATGCAGTAAATATGACCTCTGGTCTTAAGAGTAGCGTACGTATCTCTATCCTATAGGCAAGATTACTTTATCACACAGTTCATAGGTTGCACGGGAATAAAATAACTATAATTGATGACGTGCAAAGTTATCTCATTGATCATATCACTCATTCAAAACAGTATTGACATAGAGTCAGTTCTCTTTTGTCTCAATTGTAATTTTGACGCAATGTGTTGTAAACTGCCAGTGTTTTCGAAATGTTGTTTCTGTTTTCCATTACGGCCTGGTTTGTTGGTATTGGCGTATTTGCGATTGGTAAGAAGGCGACAAAATACTAGTTTGTAGTCTACTTTGTGACCCTGTGCTTTTGCCTATCAAAGTCTGTCTTGAGGTCTAGAAAATAACGCAAAGGAGAGAAAGATAAGTAGTGAAATAGTAAGACAAAAGTATAAAGTGTGTACCTACCTATCTGTAAATCTGTGTGCCTTGATTGAAGTGCCAAGACCACGGACCAAGATCCCAGCTGAGCCAGTCCTTCGTAATAATACCAAGGATGAAAGTTTTTTATATTATTATATGGTGCTAACACAGGTAAGAATAATCCTATGAAGTTTGGATATTGAGCACTTTTGGAAATATTACGTATCAAACATGATAAAATTTCAACTTAACTTTCGTCATAGTATAAAACTAAATTTTTATATATTTTGCTCAGATAACATTAGAAACCACATCTTTCATTGCCAAACACTTTGGGGGGGGGGGGGCAACCCGTGACAGGCTACCCTAAAGTATGTTTAAAATAGACTCCTGATACTTTTTATTAGCAAAGTTTCAAGTGTTGCAGCGTTTACACTTAGCGCCTGTTGCAAATACGCCTCAACATTTTAAACTGCTAATAAAACTTTCAGCCTACGAATAAATAATTTTAGCCTTTATACTGCCTATGACAAAGGTCTGGCTCGACTGAGATCTGGCTCTATTAGTATTAAACAAATAGACCAATATAGAAAGTTTGTAGGATTCCGTAGACCGACTGAACCCTTATAGCTCCGCTATGTCTATCCGTCCGTCCGTCCGCTAAGCGGTTAAGCTTAGCGCGGATTAGAAACTTCTCAGATACCATTTAATTTAAATATTCGCAAGTGTAAGTACTATTTAGCCATCATCGTAAAGCTACTAAGTTTCAAATGTAATTTCAAAGGGTTTTTTTGGGTTCGAACCCACATCTTTTTGGTTGTGGGTCGACGCTAGCTGACGCAGTTTGCACGGAGCAGGTGGACGCCTATTGAAAAAGCCAAGTGCGAGTCGGACTCGTGCACGAAGGGTTCCGTACCATTATCTATACAATACTAGACATTAGCCAAAAAAAGCAAAAAATAAAACAAGTTTGCTGTGTGGGAGCTCCCCTTAAATATTTATTTTATTGTATTTTCAGTATTTGTTGTTATAGCGGCCACAGTAATACATAATCTGTGAAAATTTCAAGTGCCTAGCTGTTACGGCTCAAGAGATAGTGTTAATGAAGGAAACAGCGCAACTTCTCGGATTCTAACTATTTATTTCGTACCTATTATTTTTGAGAACAATTTGGCTTTCAATACTGACTTGTTCTAAATCAAAATCATATTTTTCACAGACAATACATTAAAAAACTAATATTCTATCTAATTGGCTGCCAGTCAGCCAACAGATAGAGCCCTGTGACAGACAGACGGACAGACAGACAGATAGCGGAGTCTCAGTAATAGGGTTCCGTTGGCACATTTTGGGTGCGGAACCCTAAAAAGTACGAGTATGAGGAGCGCTATCCGCGCGCGTCGCGTGCGACGGATTTTATCTGCCGTCCGCACCCGCAGGCGTGCACCCGCGCAGTGCACCCGCGCCTACAGGGCTACTACGAAACTCGAAGTTCGTGTCGTGCGGTCCCTCTGACACTTATACTATTTAATACGAGAGCGATAGGTACGGTACGATACGAACTTCGAGTTTCGTGTTTCGTAGTAGCCCTGCAGCTAGCGTAGGCCCTGAGCAGACAATGGATAGGAAAGCTAAAGCTGTATTATAATTTCAGATGATAGCAACTACGATGTTTATAGTTGTGCTAACAGCAGTTCGCGTACAGTTTGGCGCCAAGGCTCTTGCGATACTTTTCTCTGTGCTGGGGCTACTTGTCGCTAATTTCATATTCTCCATTATATTTGTAGTCGGGTTACATAAAGTGAGTAAACGTTCAATCTATTCCGATGACTAGAATTTTTTTTTTTATTTGACTGGATGGCAAACGAGCAAGTGGGTCTCCTGATGCTAAGAGATCACCACCGCCCATAAACATCTGCAACACCAGGGGTATTGCAGATGCGTTGCCAACCTAGAGGCCTAAGATGGGATACCTCAAGTGCCTGTTATTTCACCGGCTGTCTTACTATCCACGCCGAAACACAACAGTGCAAGCACTGCTGCTTCACGGCAGGATTAGCGAGCAAGATGGTGGTAGCAATCCGGGCGGACCTTGCACAAGGTCCTACCACCTGCTAGAATAGTTTGTGTTTTGTTAAAAACATGGCCCTGTCCATCAGAAAGCAATTTTGTGAGTGTAGAGTGCATTTGGATATTCCGATGTTTGGTAAAGCTAAAGTAAGCATAGGGTTCTTTAACATTCAAATTCAAATTAAATCATTTATTCTGTACCTAAGTAGGTATTAGTAGGTATAATGTCACTTTTGGAAAGACCATCAATGTCAACGATGACCACCACCCTAAAGTTGATAATCGTTTGCATGCCATAAAACAATAATGCCAGCCAATAGACGTGTTTGCCGACTTGAAAGTTCGACTTTAGCGACGTATTCATTTGATAGGAACTTGTTTAAAGTTTGATAGACCACTTATTTGGCTGATGGTACAATACATACATTTTTGATGCCCGGAATTAAACTTCATTTCTTTTTCACCGACTTCAAAAAAGGAAAAGGTTCTTAAATCGACTGTGTATGTGTGTTTTTTTTTTTTATAATAACAATGAACTACAAGAATTTCCTTTCTCACCCGCGACCTTACGATAGCTAAGCTTATGCAAAATATGCGTGTTCATGCAGTTCCTCCACCTCCACACTGTAAGAACACACACAAATCACACAAACCCATCTATCACCACCACCAGTTAGACTCAAGTCTAACAACTGGTAGCATGGTGTATGGTGTGTAACTCTGAAGATGAGCTCTGGTTGAGTTCGAAACGCGTCAGTGTGGTGTAGTGGTGGTGATAGATAGGTTTGTGTGACTTGTGTCTGTTCTTACAGTGTGGAGGTGGAGGAACCGCATGAACACGCATATCTATATATATAAAAGAAGAAACTGACTGACTGACTGACTGACTGACTGACTGACTTATAGATCAACGCACAGCCCAAACCGCTGGGTCTAGAAACTTGAAATTTGGAATATATGTTCCTTAATAGGTGTAGACGCGCACTAAGAAAGGATTTTTCGAAATTCCCACGGGATAGGGAATAAATGGGATTTATATTTTCACTTCGAAATGGCCCTATTTCAGTAACTATAATTATTAGAAACTTAAAATTTGACATGCAAGTAGGTAATACTAACAGCTAAAAACATTTTTCAGGATTTTACGAAATTCCCACGGGATAGTGAATAAATGGGATTTGTATTTTCACTTTTAATTAATGACCCTATTTCCGTAACTATAATTATTAGAGACTTCAAATTTGGTAAACAAGTAGGTAATACTAACAGCTAAAAACTATTTTCAGGATTTATCAAAATTCCCACGGGATAGGGAATAAAATGGGATTTATATTTTCACTTCAAAATGGCTCTATTTGCGTAACTATAATTATTAGAAACTTCAAATTTGGCATGCAAGTAGGTAATACTAACAGCTAAAACGGTTTTGAGGATTTCTCGAAATTCCCACGGGATAGTGAATAAATGGGATTTGTATTTTCACTTTCAATTATTGACCCTTTTACCCTAACGATAATTATTAGAGACTTCGAATTTGGTAAACAAGTAGGTAATACTAACAGCTAAAAACAATTTTCAGGATTTATCAAAATTCCCACGGGATAGGGAATAAAATGGGATTTATATTTTCACTTCAAAATGGCCCTATTTGCGTAACTATAATTATTAGAAACTTCAAATTTGGCATGCAGGTAGGTAAAACTGTTTCAAAGATTTTCCGAATATCCCACGGGATAAAACGAATAAAGAGGATTTTATATACCTACCAACTGAATCAGAAAACGCATAAGCTAAACCAATAAAACTGGGGACTGGAGATTTGGCAAACTGATGTAAATCTGGTAACAATTATTTAGCAGTGACATCCTACTCATTCTGGTGAGGATCGTCTCCGTAGAAGGGAACTCCTCAAAAGTTGGTGGCACACGCAAAAGACTTTACATGATTGTTAAATTTCAATGACAATGCGTTTATATGATATACACCGCCTGATGCTGCAGCCAGGGTTGGCTGCTGATGACGGAACTCCTCAAGGGCTGATAGCATAGATACGAAATTTTACATGTACGTTCAACGAGCTGACACAATTACTTTGCCCACCCGCGACCTTTATGATAGCTACTTTTGTGCCCATGCAATGTGTGTTCATGCAGTTCCTCCACCTCCACACTGTAAGAACACACAAATCACACAAATCCATCTATCACTACCACCACTTTACACTGACACGTTTCAAACTCAACCAGAGCTCATCTTCAGAGCAACACAAATTGTGAAAGTGTGAAATTTGGCATAGATGGACCTAAAGTAATGCAGAGGTGCACTAGGGCAAAGATTAGAGAAATAGAAAGAATAGGAAAATATCTCAACTTTGTTTTTTTCTTTGTTTGTTGGGGTTCATCTCTGAAACTATTGAGCTGATTTAAATAATTCTTTTATCAATAGAAAGATACACTATCCCTGATTGACATTAGACTACTTACTTTAAGAAAAATTGCAAACTTTCCGCAGAATAAAAATAAGTTTCAATTTTGAGGCACATTTTCAAAATTATTTCAATAATAGAAAGACAATGTGTCTTTAATCGACAATTAAGAATATTAAAATAGACCATAACAGTAATTCATGTCCCGCGGGAACTTTACAATTTCTCGGGATATAATCCTATATCGTGTATGAAGTCGCGGGCAAAAGAAACGCGTAGTATGTACTTTAACGTTTTCTAAAATTCCAACCCTGAATCAGCGAAGCAGGGTTTCAAAGTTGGTAAGAATCATAATTAATTACGTATGTAGGTCGATTTTTTTATTACAAAATTTGCACCATCTGTCTAAAAGAAAATCTGTCTGTATTTGTATTTCCATATAATCCTCCGAAAAATTAATCAAAACACGAAAAAAGGATCGCAGAAAGTAAATGTATGTTATTCCAAATTTAACGCGAGCGAAGCCGCGGGCAAAAGCTAGTTTTGCATAAGCTTAGCTATTGTAAGGTCGCGGGTGAGCAAGGAAATTCTTTTAGTTCATTGATATGGACCTCCGCAAAGTAACGCCTGATTCAATAAATAATAACAATTCCTTATGCCTTATCGCCTGTTACCAATGATATTATAATGTTACTATCCTGTTACAGAAGGACTACAATTTGCTGCTACACTATTATTCGTTCAATAAATTTTCTGTGGCTGTATTTATCTTATTGGTCCTGTGCAATTTGGGATTGCAATTGATATACCATGGCGCAGCAAGGGTCTTTTCGGTCTTTGCATCTAGCATTATTATCTGTTCGCTGGATGTGTGTAAGTACTGCACTATTAATTCGTGTCTACATTTGCAAAATGGCCTTTATCCTTGAACAATTCCTAACCTCCTACGAAAATCCGTTTTTTTTTTATTTGAGGGTCGTTATGATGGCAATTTGTGCGAATATGTTTTAGTGGTTTTAGACTAATGGTACGAGTATCAGTATCAGATATTTCTATTTCTCCGTCTCCCTCTCTCTATTTCAGATGCACATACACGCACACGCACTCACGTTAGGTATAGTGCCAGTGACGTATGTAGGTATTATATAAACGTTTTTCTTTTGTTTCTAGTGATTCAGTTCTACTTCATCGCCGTTATAAAAAGTATGATATTAAAATTAAAAGCAGAAGCGAAGACTACGCACACGAACGCAAATGGAGAGGCTCATGTTGTCCTTGACATGCCCATAACGGAGGAGCAGGACATAAAATACGACGTGGAGCGTTCCAACTCGGAGTCCGGAGAAATCCGAATGAAGTCAGTGTTCCCTGTCGACGATCTGAAGAGGTTGCAACAACAAGATTCATAAGTGCAAAAGAAAGAGGAAAAAGATCACTAAACAAAGTGAAATAATATCAAGTACTGTAGCGCCACGTTCGTGGAGGCGTGTGCGTCGATTGTTTCTTCGCCACAATGCCAGCAGGGCTACTACGAAACTCGAAACTCGAAGTTCGTGTCGTACCGTCCCTCTCGCTCTCGTATTAAATAGTATAAGTGTCAAAGGGACCGCATGACACGAACTTCGAGTTTCGAGCCGAGCAGGGCCAGTACTACGAAGTGCAAAACTAGAACTTCGTATCTTGCCTTCCCGTTGGCTTGGCGCTAACATTACTTAATACCAGATTGAGAGGGACGATACGATACGAACTTCGATTTTCTTATTTCGTAGTAGCCCCCAGGCGTGGCTCACTCCGCGATAACGTTTACTTACCGCTACTAGTAGATACCCGGCATCACTCCGGAGTGGCCTATTCAGTGGCTTTTCAGGAGACTTTCGTGCAGATCAAAGGCCATTCTTCTGTAGGTACTTGTACTATTATTTATTCTCTGACAATGTGCAACAGCCTCAAGCAGCCTACAGTACCCGGCCATAAAGATTGCACATCGGTCTTTGGAAAGAGACTCGGCTAATTTCGGCTTCGTAGAGCGTTGTCACACACTACTTATGTGACGTTTGTCAGTCGTTGTGCAGTTGCAATTGAAACTTCCCCCAAAACTTTTAATTGTACGATGGTATCTTTAGGAAAAAGAGGGAACTATACTTTTTCTAGTAGTTGCAATAGCTCTCTATAGATATCCGTAGTTTGCATGTCATTAATTTGACGTAAAGTAATTAAGTCCATAAAGGTGCAGTATTTATTTGATATAAAACGTCACTTAATAAATACCTACGATGATTGATGGACGGTGGCCAGTGTTCGGATATCGTCGTGAACAGCCAATTGTCTTTTTCTGAAGACCAATGTGCAATTTTTATCGCTGGGTACTGTAGTTAGCAGCCGATGCACTAACGTGTCTACCACTTTTATGGGGAACACTGGTTTGTCTCTACACGCACCTGTCCATTCCAACGGCTCATTAAGGTTTTGCCTGACTTTGAACGAATATTTATCCCAGCGGATCGCACTTGCGGCACAGTATATTATTATATGTATATGTCGGCGGCCGATCGTAAAATCCGCCAGATCACGAAATTCCTAGGCATATCGTGAAATGCCGCCATTTCATGAATTGGCTAAGGGACATCCGCCATATCGTTCATAACTCACCGTTTAGCGATTTGCCTAGTGACGTTTAGGCAGATCATGAAATTCCTAGGCATATCATGAAGCGCCGCCATTTCATGATTTGGCCAGTTTAGGCAGATCATGAAATTCCTAGGCATATCATGAAACGCCTCCATATCGGTTCTGGCACTTCGCCGGCCGCTGCCGCGGCACGCTCACTTCGCTCGCTCGGCTCGTGCGTCGTGATCACAATTAATACTAACCACTCCTCGCTTCGCTCGTCCTACCTAAATTTTTCAATATAAATAAATAACAACTAGTGAATACTTTATTTACCAACAAAATTCTAACCTCTAAAATACGGGCAGACGTCCATGGTTTTTTCACATTGTGCACAGAATCCGTTTGATTCACATAAAGAGAACGGAGCTGATGTTCAAAAGCTTCTTTTGCACTTCTATTTTGAATTCAATCACTATTTTCGGTTTAAAGATCATTTTGTTGCGACGCCGACATTTTTCACGCGCTAAACAAACACGGGCGGTCAGCTGGTCACGGCCGCCATTGCATACGCAGCGCCACCAGTGGCCAAATAAGAAACTATTTTACGATGTGCTCGGTATAGAGCTAGGAATATCGACGAATGCGTTGCTCTAATCGATCTGCCGTATTATTTCTCAGGCACATCGTGATATGCCTGGCCAACGTTTAGGCATATCATGAAATGGCGGCGTTTCACGATATGCCTAGGAATTTCGTGATCTGGCGGATTTTACGATCGGCCGCCGACATATATAAGCTAAAGC
This sequence comes from Choristoneura fumiferana, assembly GCF_025370935.1. Lineage (NCBI taxonomy): Eukaryota > Metazoa > Arthropoda > Insecta > Lepidoptera > Tortricidae > Choristoneura > Choristoneura fumiferana. The sequence continues at coordinate 3,638,554 of NC_133478.1, forward strand.
AGTATGGAAGCTAGGCATATCTTTTGAGATAAATACCTACGCTCCAGTGGAGCGTAGTTTTGTCCACTTATTTTTTGTAAAATTGAGAAAAAAAAGGTTTAGTTCGCGCTGTATCTCGGACGGTCGAATAGCTAAAAATAACTGTTCTGAAAGTTCCGTATCCCCTGCCATAGGCAGATCTTTTAGACGGGGTGTTCTTTTTATATACATTTTTGTTATTATTATATATTTAGTAAGATATCTTGGGTTAGTTTTTATAAAAAAAATGTTATTTCGAATATTTGTATTCATAGAATTAATATACTTATTGTAATTAAATGAATAAATGAATTATTTATTATTACAAAGGGAAACATATTGTAAGTATCATGTTAGCGTACCTACCTAGCGAGATAAGGCGCATTGTATCAATCAAGCACACGTATCCTATGTATCTAAAGGGAAGATTGTATATATATTTTGGTCTCATAAATTCGAAAAAGATTTTTTTTCACAGTTCCAAAGGATCCAAGGCCTAAACATTTTATTTTAATTTAAAACAAGATATTTTCTCGAATTCTGGAGGAAAATGGTCTTCACACAGAAGTACATCGATAAAAAACAAATGAATACTTTAAGGTTTTTTTTCTTGAAGCACGGGACCCTAATAAAACAATTATTTTGCACTTACTGTAATAGTTCTACCCACTCCGTAGACTTGGAGGGTCTGGGATCTTTTCGTTTGGAACGCTCGACTAATAGTAACTTCCTTGATACTTATTAATCCCATCAAATACCAAGATCCTGCGGAAGAGTTTATATAATATTATTATTTTCAAAATATATGGATTAACGCTTTAACTGTATTAAAACATTAACTTAATATATCATATAGTCAAAATACCATGCACAGGACACACGCACGCACGCACTGCGTTAGCGTGATAAGTCCATACATAGATAAGTCCATGCTTAGTGTATTTTCCCATTCACAAAATCACGAACATCGCAAACGTTCCGCTAGAGGCGCTGTTCGTGTTTCCATACAAATTGAGATTTTAACGCGAACGCGATCGAGACGTATTTTGTAACCGAAACTTACACTAAGGGCACTATACGTAGTATCTCTTAGTAGTCTGTGATCCTGTGCGTGGTATTTTGACTATGAGTGAAAATCACGAAAGTTTAAGACATTATATTAATATATCTTGCCAACAGACCGGTCAGATTATATTATCATCCATATCAGTCGGACGACGGTCCGATGGATTTTTTATGGTAGGTAGGTACACCGGTGTGAAGTTAGCTGCCTAAAAATAGCTGCCTGTGATAATCCGACCAAATTAAGAAGTGTCGTTTTTGATCGTGTTAAAATAAATAAAAACATCATGAAATAGGTCGCAATGTACACAAAATAAACAAAACACGAGGCAAAGGCTTTGATTAAGTACACAACAAGGGACCACCGGCGAGAAAACATATTTTGTGTCAAATTGCCAGGAATGTCCTTTTATATCATAAAGATTAGAGTCCAATAATTAAAGCCAGGAGTAGTGGCTATATATGTCATACAGCCACACCACCAGGCATCTTAAAACTGAAAAGTCTAGATTGATATCCAGTTTGGTTTAGGAGATAGGCGCCGATCAAAGTTAGCTGCCTAAATCCAACGAACAAATTAAGTCGAATTTCTGCATAATACTATGCCAGCCAGGACTGAATTTTATATGTGTATTATAGCCAAGATATATATCTTTCAAAATTACTAAAGAATGGAGTGATACCTCACTCTGATTAAAAAAAACAGAGAGAAATCCTCAAAATATAATATTTTTGTCTTCGCTGCCTAGAACGTTGCCGTTTTTTGCAAAATAGAAGTAAAGCCAGGAGCAGTGACTATATAGGCCGTTTAGCTACATAACTATGGATATAGAAACAGGAACATCCTGAGTGATACCCAACTTGGTTCAGGAAAAAAAGGAAAATCAAGCGAAATTTTCGAACAAACCTGCAAAAATTCGAAGTTATGTCACATTTCCGCGAAATAGAAGTGAAGCCAGGAGTAGTGGCTATATATGTCATACAGCCACGCCACCAGGGATCTTAAAACTGAAGAGTCTAGATTGATACCCAGTTTGGTTTAGGAGATAGGCGCCGATCAAAGTTAGCTGCCTAAATCCAACGAACAAATTAAGTCGAATTTCTGCAAACTATTATGCCAGCCAGGACTGACTTTTATATGTGTATTATAGCCAAGATATATATCTTTCAAAATTACTAAAGAATGGAGTGATACCTCACTCTGATTAAAAAAAACAGAGAGAAATTCTCAAAATATAATATTTTTGTCTTCGCTGCCTAGAACGTTGCCGTTTTTTGCAAAATAGAAGTAAAGCCAGGAGCAGTGACTATATAGGCCGTTTAGCTACATAACTATGGATATAGAAACAGGTACGTCCTGAGTGATACCCAACTTGGTTAAGGAAAAACAGGAAAATCAAGCGAAATTTTCGAATAAACCTGCAAAAATTTGAGGTTATATCACATTTCCGCGAAATTGAAGTGAAGCCAGGAGTAGTGGCTATATATGTCATACAGCTACGCCACCAGGGATCTTAAAACTGAAGAGTCTAGATTGATACCCAGTTTGGTTTAGGAGATAGGCGCCGATCAAAGTTAGCTGCCTAAATCCAACGAACAAATTAAGTCGAATTTCTGCAAACTATTATGCCAGCCAGGACTGACTTTTATATATGTATTATAGCCAAGATATATATCTTTCAAAACATTAAAGAATGGAGTGATACCTCACTCTGATTAAAATTAACAGAGGGAAATTCTCAAAATATTATATTTTTGTCCTCGTTGCCTAGAACGTTGCCGTTTTTTGCAAAATAGAAGTAAAGCCAGGAGCAATGACTATATAAGTCGTTTAGCTACATAACTATGGATATAGAAACAGGTACGTCCTGAGTGATACCCAACTTGGTTAAGGAAAAACAGGAAAATCAAGCGAAATTTTCGAATAAACCTGCAAAAATTTGAGGTTATATCACATTTCCGCGAAATTGAAGTGAAGCCAGGAGTAGTGGCTATATATGTCATATAGCTACGCCACCAGGGATCTTAAAACTGAAGAGTCTAGATTGATACCCAGTTTGGTTTAGGAGATAGGCGCCGATCAAAGTTAGCTGCCTAAATCCAACGAACAAATTAAGTCGAATTTCTGCAAACTATTATGCCAGCCAGGACTGACTTTTATATGTGTATTATAGCCAAGATATATATCTTTCAAAACATTAAAGAATGGAGTGATACCTCACTCTGATTAAAATTAACAGAGGGAAATTCTCAAAATATTATATTTTTGTCCTCGCTGCCTAGAACGTTGCCGTTTTTTGCAAAATAGAAGTAAAACCAGGAGCAATGACTATATAGGTCATTTAGCTACATAACTATGGATATAGAAACAGGTACGTCCTGAGTGATACCCAACTTGGTTAAGGAAAAACAGGAAAATCAAGCGAAATTTTCGAATAAACCTGCAAAAATTTGAGGTTATGTCACATTTCCGCGAAATTGAAGTGAAGCCAGGAGTAGTGGCTATATATGTCATATAGCTACGCCACCAGGGATCTTAAAACTGAAGAGTCTAGATTGATACCCAGTTTGGTTTAGGAGATAGGCGCCGATCAAAGTTAGCTGCCTAAATCCAACGAACAAATTAAGTCGAATTTCTGCAAACTATTATGCCAGCCAGGACTGACTTTTATATGTGTATTATAGCCAAGATATATATCTTTCAAAACATTAAAGAATGGAGTGATACCTCACTCTGATTAAAATTAACAGAGGGAAATTCTCAAAATATTATATTTTTGTCCTCGTTGCCTAGAACGTTGCCGTTTTTTGCAAAATAGAAGTAAAGCCAGGAGCAATGACTATATAGGTCGTTTAGCTACATAACTATGGATATAGAAACAGGTACGTCCTGAGTGATACCCAACTTGGTTAAGGAAAAACAGGAAAATCAAGCGAAATTTTCGAATAAACCTGCAAAAATTTGAGGTTATGTCACATTTCCGCGAAATTGAAGTGAAGCCAGGAGTAGTGGCTATATATGTCATACAGCTACGCCACCAGGGATCTTAAAACTGAAGAGTCTAGATTGATACCCAGTTTGGTTTAGGAGATAGGCGCCGATCAAAGTTAGCTGCCTAAATCCAACGAACAAATTAAGTCGAATTTCTGCAAACTATTATGCCAGCCAGGACTGACTTTTATATGTGTATTATAGCCAAGATATATATCTTTCAAAATTACTAAAGAATGGAGTGATACCTCACTCTGATTAAAAAAACAGAGGGAAATTCTCAAAATATTATATTTGTCCTCGCTGCCTAGAACGTTGCCGTTTTTTGCAAAATAGAAGTAAAGCCAGGAGCAGTGACTATATAGGTCGTTTAGCTACATAACTATGGATATAGAAACAGGTACGTCCTGAGTGATACCCAACTTGGTTCAGGAAAAACAGGAAAATCAAGCGAAATTTTCGAACAAACCTGCAAAAATTTGAGGTTATGTCACATTTCCGCGAAATAGAAGTGAAGCCAGGAGTAGTGGCTATATATGTCATACAGCCACGCCACCAGGGATCTTAAAACTGAAGAGTCTAGATTGATACCCAGTTTGGTTTAGGAGATAGGCGCCGATCAAAGTTAGCTGCCTAAATCCAACGAACAAATTAAGTCGAATTTCTGCAAACTATTATGCCAGCCAGGACTGACTTTTATATGTGTATTATAGCCAAGATATATATCTTTCAAAACATTAAAGAATGGAGTGATACCTCACTCTGATTAAAATTAACAGAGGGAAATTCTCAAAATATTATATTTTTGTCCTCGTTGCCTAGAACGTTGCCGTTTTTTGCAAAATAGAAGTAAAGCCAGGAGCAATGACTATATAAGTCGTTTAGCTACATAACTATGGATATAGAAACAGGTACGTCCTGAGTGATACCCAACTTGGTTAAGGAAAAACAGGAAAATCAAGCGAAATTTTCGAATAAACCTGCAAAAATTTGAGGTTATGTCACATTTCCGCGAAATTGAAGTGAAGCCAGGAGTAGTGGCTATATATGTCATACAGCTACGCCACCAGGGATCTTAAAACTGAAGAGTCTAGATTGATACCCAGTTTGGTTTAGGAGATAGGCGCCGATCAAAGTTAGCTGCCTAAATCCAACGAACAAATTAAGTCGAATTTCTGCAAACTATTATGCCAGCCAGGACTGACTTTTATATGTGTATTATAGCCAAGATATATATCTTTCAAACATTAAAGAATGGAGTGATACCTCACTCTGATTAAAATTAACAGAGGGAAATTCTCAAAATATTATATTTTTGTCCTCGCTGCCTAGAACGTTGCCGTTTTTTGCAAAATAGAAGTAAAGCCAGGAGCAATGACTATAATCGTTTAGCTACATAACTATGGATATAGAAACAGGTACGTCCTGAGTGATACCCAACTTGGTTAAGGAAAAACAGGAAAATCAAGCGAAATTTTCGAATAAACCTGCAAAAATTTGAGGTTATGTCACATTTCCGCGAAATTGAAGTGAAGCCAGGAGTAGTGGCTATATATGTCATACAGCTACGCCACCAGGGATCTTAAAACTGAAGAGTCTAGATTGATACCCAGTTTGGTTTAGGAGATAGGCGCCGATCAAAGTTAGCTGCCTAAATCCAACGAACAAATTAAGTCGAATTTCTGCAAACTATTATGCCAGCCAGGACTGACTTTTATATGTGTATTAAAGCCAAGATATATATCTTTCAAAACATTAAAGAATGGAGTGATACCTCACTCTGATTAAAATTAACAGAGGGAAATTCTCAAAATATTATATTTTTGCCCTCGTTGCCTAGAACGTTGCCGTTTTTTGCAAAATAGAAGTAAAGCCAGGAGCAATGACTATATAGGTCGTTTAGCTACATAACTATGGATATAGAAACAGGTACGTCCTGAGTGATACCCAACTTGGTTAAGGAAAAACAGGAAAATCAAGCGAAATTTTCGAATAAACCTGCAAAAATTTGAGGTTATGTCACATTTCCGCGAAATTGAAGTGAAGCCAGGAGTAGTGGCTATATATGTCATACAGCTACGCCACCAGGGATCTTAAAACTGAAGAGTCTAGATTGATACCCAGTTTGGTTTAGGAGATAGGCGCCGATCAAAGTTAGCTGCCTAAATCCAACGAACAAATTAAGTCGAATTTCTGCAAACTATTATGCCAGCCAGGACTGACTTTTATATGTGTATTATAGCCAAGATATATATCTTTCAAAATTACTAAAGAATGGAGTGATACCTCACTCTGATTAAAAAAACAGAGGGAAATTCTCAAAATATTATATTTTTGTCCTCGCTGCCTACAACGTTGCCGTTTTTTGCAAAAAAGAAGTAAAGCCAGGAGCAGTGACTATATAGGTCGTTTAGATACATAACTATGGATATAGAAACAGGTACGTCCTGAGTGATACCCAACTTGGTTCAGGAAAAACAGGAAAATCAAGCGAAATTTTCGAACAAACCTGCAAAAATTCGAAGTTATGTCACATTTCCGCGAAATAGAAGTGAAGCCAGGAGTAGTGGCTATATATGTCATACAGCCACGCCACCAGGGATCTTAAAACTGAAGAGTCTAGATTGATACCCAGTTTGGTTTAGGAGATAGGCGCCGATCAAAGTTAGCTGCCTAAATCCAACGAACAAATTAAGTCGAATTTCTGCAAACTATTATGCCAGCCAGGACTGACTTTTATATGTGTATTATAGCCAAGATATATATCTTTCAAAACATTAAAGAATGGAGTGATACCTCACTCTGATTAAAATTAACAGAGGGAAATTCTCAAAATATTATATTTTTGTCCTCGCTGCCTAGAACGTTGCCGTTTTTTGCAAAATAGAAGTAAAGCCAGGAGCAATGACTATATAGGTCGTTTAGCTACATAACTATGGATATAGAAACAGGTACGTCCTGAGTGATACCCAACTTGGTTAAGGAAAAACAGGAAAATCAAGCGAAATTTTCGAATAAACCTGCAAAAATTTGAGGTTATGTCACATTTCCGCGAAATTGAAGTGAAGCCAGGAGTAGTGGCTATATATGTCATACAGCTACGCCACCAGGGATCTTAAAACTGAAGAGTCTAGATTGATACCCAGTTTGGTTTAGGAGATAGGCGCCGATCAAAGTTAGCTGCCTAAATCCAACGAACAAATTAAGTCGAATTTCTGCAAACTATTATGCCAGCCAGGACTGACTTTTATATGTGTATTATAGCCAAGATATATATCTTTCAAAACATTAAAGAATGGAGTGATACCTCACTCTGATTAAAATAACAGAGGGAAATTCTCAAAATATTATATTTTTGTCCTCGTTGCCTAGAACGTTGCCGTTTTTTGCAAAATAGAAGTAAAGCCAGGAGCAATGACTATATAGGTCGTTTAGCTACATAACTATGGATATAGAAACAGGTACGTCCTGAGTGATACCCAACTTGGTTAAGGAAAACAGGAAAATCAAGCGAAATTTTCGAATAAACCTGCAAAAATTTGAGGTTATGTCACATTTCCGCGAAATTGAAGTGAAGCCAGGAGTAGTGGCTATATATGTCATACAGCTACGCCACCAGGGATCTTAAAACTGAAGAGTCTAGATTGATACCCAGTTTGGTTTAGGAGATAGGCGCCGATCAAAGTTAGCTGCCTAAATCCAACGAACAAATTAAGTCGAATTTCTGCAAACTATTATGCCAGCCAGGACTGACTTTTATATGTGTATTAAAGCCAAGATATATATCTTTCAAAACATTAAAGAATGGAGTGATACCTCACTCTGATTAAAAATAACAGAGGGAAATTCTCAAAATATTATATTTTTGTCCTCGCTGCCTAGAACGTTGCCGTTTTTTGCAAAAAAGAAGTAAAGCCAGGAGCAGTGACTATATAGGTCGTTTAGCTACATAACTATGGATATAGAAACAGGTACGTCCTGAGTGATACCCAACTTGGTTAAGGAAAAACAGGAAAATCAAGCGAAATTTTCGAATAAACCTGCAAAAATTTGAGGTTATGTCACATTTCCGCGAAATTGAAGTGAAGCCAGGAGTAGTGGCTATATATGTCATACAGCTACGCCACCAGGGATCTTAAAACTGAAGAGTCTAGATTGATACCCAGTTTGGTTTAGGAGATAGGCGCCGATCAAAGTTAGCTGCCTAAATCCAACGAACAAATTAAGTCGAATTTCTGCAAACTTTTATGCCAGCCAGGACTGACTTTTATATGTGTATTAAAGCCAAGATATATATCTTTCAAAAATACTAAAGAATGGAGTGATACCTCACTCTGATTAAAAATAACAGAGGGAAATTCTCAAAATAATATATTTTTGTCCTCGCTGCCTACAACGTTGCCGTTTTTTGCAAAAAAGAAGTAAAGCCAGGAGCAATGACTATATAGGTCGTTTAGCTACATAACTATGGATATAGAAACAGGTACGTCCTGAGTGATACCCAACTTGGTTAAGGAAAAACAGGAAAATCAAGCGAAATTTTCGAATAAACTTGCAAAAATTTGAGGTTATGTCACATTTCCGCGAAATTGAAGTGAAGCCAGGAGTAGTGGCTATATATGTCATACAGCTACGCCACCAGGGATCTTAAAACTGAAGAGTCTAGATTGATACCCAGTTTGGTTTAGGAGATAGGCGCCGATCAAAGTTAGCTGCCTAAATCCAACGAACAAATTAAGTCGAATTTCTGCAAACTATTATGCCAGCCAGGACTGACTTTTATATATGTATTATAGCCAAGATATATATCTTTCAAAACATTAAAGAATGGAGTGATACCTCACTCTGATTAAAATTAACACAGGGAAATTCTCAAAATATTATATTTTTGTCCTCGTTGCCTAGAACGTTGCCGTTTTTTGCAAAATAGAAGTAAAGCCAGGAGCAATGACTATATAAGTCGTTTAGCTACATAACTATGGATATAGAAACAGGTACGTCCTGAGTGATACCCAACTTGGTTAAGGAAAAACAGGAAAATCAAGCGAAATTTTCGAATAAACCTGCAAAAATTTGAGGTTAATCACCCCTTCAAAAATAACAAGGAACAGTGGCTATATATGTATATAGCTACGCCACCAGGGATCTTAAAACTGAAGAGTCTAGATTGATACCCAGTTTGGTTTAGGAGATAGCAATTTGATGTTCAGCTTTTTAAATACTTCAACACAATCACATTGCTGTCTATTTTCTCTTTTATAAAGTGATATTTATATATCTTTACCCTTTTATTATTCTCAGGATTAATTCTATTTTTATTGCAGCCTGATTCTCAACATTAATTATAATGGACTAGACACCCACTGAAAATTATGCAAAATTTCTAAAGCCAACATGCCTCATTATAACGAGCCAGAGCTAATAATTCTGCTTCTAGAAGACAGACGTTGAGTGTACCCAACTTGGTTAACGACCAACAGGATAGCAAGCGAAATTTTAAAAACAAAAATGTTGTTGACATTTCCGATCATTGAACAAGCCCTCCCAATATAGCATCAACATAACCACAACAAAGTCAGATTGATCATCCGCTTTATAGATAAGCTTCAAGTCTAAGTGTTGCATAAATGTACCTTAAGACAAGTCGAAACTATATGCCAGCCAGGACTGACAATATATGTATTATAGCCAAGATATTATCTTTCAAAACATTAAAAAATGGGTGATACCTCACTCTGATTAAAATTAACAGGGAAATTCTCAAAATATTTATATTTTTGTCCTCGCTGTATAGTTGTTGTTTTTTGCAAAATAGAAGTAAAGCCATGAGCAGATTACTAAGCTTTTACTATAATACATATTGAGTAAAAAACTTAAGTTGTTAAATGTTAACCAATCTTAAGCTAAATGGAATTTGATTCTCAAATTTTGGTTAAATTGTTTCCCGATTATAGTGAAGCCAGGAGTAGTGGCTATATATGTCATATAGCTACGCCACCAGGGATCTTAAAACTGAAGAGTCTAGATTGATACCCAGTTTGGTTTAGGAGATAGGCGCCGATCAAAGTTAGCTGCCTAAATCCAACGAACAAATTAAGTCGAATTTCTGCAACTATTATGCCAGCCAGGACTGACTTTTATATTAAAGCCAGAATATATCTTTCAACATAAGATGGAGATACCTCACTCTGATTAAAAATAACAGAGGGAATTCTCAAAATATTATATTTCTCGCTCTGCCTACAGTTGCTTTTTTGGAAAAAAGAAGTAAGCATGGAGCACAGACTTATAGGTCGTTTAATTATACTATGGACAGGTACAATACGCCTGAGATACCCAACTTGGTTAAGGAAAAACAGGAAAATCAAGCGAAATTTTCGAATAAACCTGCAAAAAGAGGCTATTGACGTAATCAGAGGCTTAAGGTGTTTAGCCAGGATCTGTCTATATTCAAAGCCGGTTAATGAAGTTTAAAGATAGGCGCCGATCAGAATTAGCTGCCTCAAATCCTGAGCTTTAAGTCGAATTTCTGCAAACTTTTATGCCAGCCAGGACTGACTTTATATATGTATTATAGCCAAGATATATATCTTTCAAAAACCGAAGAATGGATGATACCTCACTCTAACAAAAATATCACAGGAAATCTCCTGTTATATTTTTGTCCTCGTTGCCTAAAATTGCTTAAGCAATAGACAAAGCCAGGAGCAATGACTATAAATTTTAGCCGAACTATTGAAACAGGTACGTCCTGAGTGATACCCAACTTGGTTAAGGAAAAAAATCAGGTTTAATTTTCGAATAAACCTGCAAAAATTTGAGGTTATCACATTTCCGCGAAATTGAAGTGAAGCCAGGAGTAGTGGCTATATATGTCATAAAGCTGCCACCACTTAAAACTGAAGAGTCTAGATTGATACCCAGTTTGGTTTAGGAGATAGGCGCCGATCAAAGTTAGCTCTTCAAATCATCAACAATTTAGTCTCGCAAGCAGGTTTGACGATTTAGCTGCCTCCCGAACAAGCCGGATTCTGAAAACTATATTACCGTAGACATATGTACGTTGCGGCAGATTATAAAAACAGAAGGGTATAACTTCCACCTATTATATTTTTGTCAACTACGAGAAAGCCTTCGATTGCGAACGAGATTGGGCTGTGATGCAGGCTCTCCAGCGGTGCAGTTGACTACCGGTATATCGAAGTGTTGAAGTGTCTAGTGTCTGTACAAAAACGCCACTATGTCCGTCCGATTACATGACCAGAGCACGAAAAGCCTATTCTCTGCAGCGAGGAGTCAGACAAGGAGATGTGATCGCTCCGAAACTGTTAACCGTTGCATTGGAGATGCTTTTAAGTTCTGGACTGGAAAGGACGAGGCATCAACATTAGGCGGGTACTTCAACTGCCTTCGATTCGCCGACGATATAGTAGTCATGGCTGAGACCATGGAAGACTTCAGTGCTAATCTCGCCGACCTCAGCAGTTTCCGACCGAGTTGGCCTAAAAATGCATGGGCAAGACGAAAGTCATGTCTAACCTAATGTCATGTTGTCCCAACTCCCCAATAGTAGGGGGCTCTGCGCTCGAAGTTGTTGACGACTATGTGTATACTGGGACAACGTCCAGTTTAGGTAGGTCCAACTTCGAGAAAGCTTACATACAAATATGCAAAGCAAACTTGTGCGCGGTAAAATTTGAAATTTTAAAGTAGATTAAGAGGTAAGTAATTCAAAAGCCATAAGTCTGAAGACAAGTATTAAAAGTGCTTTCTTGTTTGAAATAAAGAAGACATTACTATTTTTAAGCACAAGTCAAAATACCGAAAAACGGTTTGTAGATATTTAATACCGTATTAAAGAGGGGAAAAAATGAGTATCCCGGTTTTTCGGTAATACCGAATACCGGTATCCATGCCCTACTTAAGACACGTTTCAGAAGCTTTTATATCAAGGTTCATCAGCATAACTTTGAAATCTGCTTAAATATGAAATGCTTGTGCATAAATTGGCCTAGTATATAAAGCTGCATTCATTATTGACCCAATAATTTGCCCTACACCTGTTTTCTAAATTTTTTATCACATCTTACTTTTACTAAGCGCTCAACTACACTCCATTGGAGTCGAATGGTGGTTTCGAATTTGTCATATGAAACTTTCCACAACCTTTGTCAATAATTTGACTGACTAAGTTTTAGTGACCCCATTTGTCAAATCTTGAGTTTACCTCAATACCTAAGTAATTAGTCATTACAACCTAGATCCTTCATATAAATTTACTGCTTAATAAAGCTTTTAAGTCTTGGACCTCCTTTGGTTTGAACCAAATATGCAATATCATCACAAAATACTAATAAGTAAAGTTTAAACCCTCTGAGGAACATTTTGTGTTCAAACAAGAATCATTTTGGGACCGAATAAAACCTTTCTGCAACGTTCTAGGGAGCGAGGACAAAAATATAATATTTTGAGAATTTCCCTCTGTTATTTTTAATCAGAGTGAGGTATCACTCCATTCTTTAGTAATTTTGAAAGATATATATCTTGGCTATAATACACATATAAAAGTCAGTCCTGGCTGGCATAATACTTTGCACAAATTCGACTTAATTTGTTCGTTGGATTTAGGCAGCTAACTTTGATCGGCGCCTATCTCCTAAACCAAACTGGGTATCAATCTAGACTCTTCAGTTTTAAGATCCCTGGTAGCGTGGCTGTATGACATATATAGCCACTACTCCTGGCTTCACTTCTATTTCGCGGAAATGTGACATAACCTCAAATTTTTGCAGGTTTGTTCGAAAATTTCGCTTGATTTTCCTGTTTTTCCTGAACCAAGTTGGGTATCACTCAGGACGTACTTGTTTCTATATCCATAGTTATGTATCTAAACGACCTATATAGTCACTGCTCCTGGCTTTACTTCTTTTTTGCAAAAAACGGCAACGTTGTAGGCAGCGAGGACAAAAATATAATATTTTGAGAATTTCCCTCTGTTATTTTTAATCAGAGTGAGGTATCACTCCATTCTTTTAGTAATTTTGAAAGATATATATCTTGGCTTTAATACACATATAAAAGTCAGTCCTGGCTGGCATAAAAGTTTGCAGAAATTCGACTTAATTTGTTCGTTGGATTTAGGCAGCTAACTTTGATCGGCGCCTATCTCCTAAACCAAACTGGGTATCAATCTAGACTCTTCAGTTTTAAGATCCCTGGTGGCGTAGCTGTATGACATATATAGCCACTACTCCTGGCTTCACTTCAATTTCGCGGAAATGTGACATAACCTCAAATTTTTGCAGGTTTATTCGAAAATTTCGCTTGATTTTCCTGTTTTTCCTTAACCAAGTTGGGTATCACTCAGGACGTACCTGTTTCTATATCCATAGTTATGTATCTAAACGACCTATATAGTCACTGCTCCTGGCTTTACTTCTTTTTTGCAAAAAACGGCAACGTTCTAGGCAGCGAGGACAAAAATATATATTTGAGAATTTCCCTCTGTTATTTTTAATCAGAGTGAGGTATCACTCCATTCTTTAGTAATTTTGAAAGATATATATCTTGGCTTTAATACACATATAAAAGTCAGTCCTGGCTGGCATAAAAGTTTGCAGAAATTCGACTTAATTTGTTCGTTGGATTTAGGCAGCTAACTTTGATCGGCGCCTATCTCCTAAACCAAACTGGGTATCAATCTAGACTCTTCAGTTTTAAGATCCCTGGTGGCGTAGCTGTATGACATATATAGCCACTACTCCTGGCTTCACTTCAATTTCGCGGAAATGTGACATAACCTCAAATTTTTGCAGGTTTATTCGAAAATTTCGCTTGATTTTCCTGTTTTTCTTAACCAAGTTGGGTATCACTCAGGACGTACCTGTTTCTATATCCATAGTTATGTAGCTAAACGACCTATATAGTCACTGCTCCTGGCTTTACTTCTATTTTGCAAAAAACGGCAACGTTCTAGGCAGCGAGGACAAAAATATAATATTTTGAGAATTTCCCTCTGTTATTTTTAATCAGAGTGAGGTATCACTCCATTCTTTAGTAATTTTGAAAGATATATATCTTGGCTTTAATACACATATAAAAGTCAGTCCTGGCTGGCATAAAGTTTGCAGAAATTCGACTTAATTTGTTCGTTGGATTTAGGCAGCTAACTTTGATCGGCGCCTATCTCCTAAACCAAACTGGGTATCAATCTAGACTCTTCAGTTTTAAGATCCCTGGTGGCGTAGCTGTATGACATATATAGCCACTACTCCTGGCTTCACTTCAATTTCGCGGAAATGTGACATAACCTCAAATTTTTGCAGGTTTATTCGAAAATTTCGCTTGATTTTCCTGTTTTTCCTTAACCAAGTTGGGTATCACTCAGGACGTACCTGTTTCTATATCCATAGTTATGTAGCTAAACGACCTATATAGTCATTGCTCCTGGCTTTACTTCTATTTTGCAAAAAACGGCAACGTTCTAGGCAGCGAGGACAAAAATATAATATTTTGAGAATTTCCCTCTGTTATTTTTAATCAGAGTGAGGTATCACTCCATTCTTTAGTGTTTTGAAAGATATATATCTTGGCTTTAATACACATATAAAAGTCAGTCCTGGCTGGCATAAATAGTTTGCAGAAATTCGACTTAATTTGTTCGTTGGATTTAGGCAGCTAACTTTGATCGGCGCCTATCTCCTAAACCAAACTGGGTATCAATCTAGACTCTTCAGTTTTAAGATCCCTGGTGGCGTAGCTGTATGACATATATAGCCACTACTCCTGGCTTCACTTCAATTTCGCGGAAATGTGACATAACCTCAAATTTTTGCAGGTTTATTCGAAAATTTCGCTTGATTTTCCTGTTTTTCCTTAACCAAGTTGGGTATCACTCAGGACGTACTTGTTTCTATATCCATAGTTATGTAGCTAAACGACCTATATAGTCACTGCTCCTGGCTTTACTTCTATTTTGCAAAAAACGGCAACGTTCTAGGCAGCGAGGACAAAAATATAATATTTTGAGAATTTCCCTCTGTTAATTTTAATCAGAGTGAGGTATCACTCCATTCTTTAGTGTTTTGAAAGATATATATCTTGGCTATAATACACATATAAAAGTCAGTCCTGGCTGGCATAATAGTTTGCAGAAATTCGACTTAATTTGTTCGTTGGATTTAGGCAGCTAACTTTGATCGGCGCCTATCTCCTAAACCAAACTGGGTATCAATCTAGACTCTTCAGTTTTAAGATCCCTGGTGGCGTAGCTGTATGACATATATAGCCACTACTCCTGGCTTCACTTCTATTTCGCGGAAATGTGACATAACCTCAAATTTTTGCAGGTTTATTCGAAAATTTCGCTTGATTTTCCTGTTTTTCCTTAACCAAGTTGGGTATCACTCAGGACGTACCTGTTTCTATATCCATAGTTATGTAGCTAAACGACCTATATAGTCACTGCTCCTGGCTTTACTTCTATTTTGCAAAAAACGGCAACGTTCTAGGCAGCGAGGACAAAAATATAATATTTTGAGAATTTCCCTCTGTTATTTTTAATCAGAGTGAGGTATCACTCCATTCTTTAGTAATTTTGAAAGATATATATCTTGGCTTTAATACACATATAAAAGTCAGTCCTGGCTGGCATAAAAGTTTGCAGAAATTCGACTTAATTTGTTCGTTGGATTTAGGCAGCTAACTTTGATCGGCGCCTATCTCCTAAACCAAACTGGGTATCAATCTAGACTCTTCAGTTTTAAGATCCCTGGTGGCGTAGCTGTATGACATATATAGCCACTACTCCTGGCTTCACTTCTATTTCGCGGAAATGTGACATAACCTCAAATTTTTGCAGGTTTATTCGAAAATTTCGCTTGATTTTCCTGTTTTTCCTTAACCAAGTTGGGTATCACTCAGGACGTACCTGTTTCTATATCCATAGTTATGTAGCTAAACGACCTATATAGTCACTGCTCCTGGCTTTACTTCTATTTTGCAAAAAACGGCAACGTTCTAGGCAGCGAGGACAAAAATATAATATTTTGAGAATTTCCTCTGTTATTTTTAATCAGAGTGAGGTAACACTCCATTCTTTAAATATATTGAAAGATATATATCTTGGCTATAATACACATATAAAAGTCAGTCCTGGCTGGCATAATAGTTTGCAGAAATTCGACTTAATTTGTTCGTTGGATTTAGGCAGCTAACTTTGATCGGCGCCTATCTCCTAAACCAAACTGGGTATCAATCTAGACTCTTCAGTTTTAAGATCCCTGGTGGCGTGGCTGTATGACATATATAGCCACTACTCCTGGCTTCACTTCTATTTCGCGGAAATGTGACATAACCTCAATTTTTGCAGGTTTGTTCGAAAATTTCGCTTGATTTTCCTGTTTTCCTTAACCAAGTTGGGTATCACTCAGGACGTACTTGTTTCTATATCCATAGTTATGTAGCTAAACGACCTATATAGTCACTGCTCCTGGCTTTACTTCTATTTTGCAAAAAACGGCAACGTTCTAGGCAGCGAGGACAAAAATATATATTTTGAGAATTTCCCTCTGTTAATTTTAATCAGAGTGAGGTATCACTCCATTCTTTAAGTTTTGAAAGATATATATCTTGGCTATAATACACATATAAAAGTCAGTCCTGGCTGGCATAATAGTTTGCAGAAATTCGACTTAATTTGTTCGTTGGATTTAGGCAGCTAACTTTGATCGGCGCCTATCTCCTAAACCAAACTGGGTATCAATCTAGACTCTTCAGTTTTAAGATCCCTGGTGGCGTAGCTGTATGACATATATAGCCACTACTCCTGGCTTCACTTCAATTTCGCGGAAATGTGACATAACCTCAAATTTTTGCAGTTTATTCGAAAATTTCGCTTGATTTTCCTGTTTTTCCTTAACCAAGTTGGGTATCACTCAGGACGTACCTGTTTCTATATCCATAGTTATGTAGCTAAACGACCTATATAGTCACTGCTCCTGGCTTTACTTCTATTTTGCAAAAAACGGCAACGTTCTAGGCAGCGAGGACAAAAATATAATATTTTGAGAATTTCCCTCTGTTATTTTTAATCAGAGTGAGGTATCACTCCATTCTTTAGTATTTTGAAAGATATATATCTTGGCTATAATACACATAAAAATCAGTCCTGGCTGGCATAAAAGTTTGCATAAATTCGACTTAATTTGTTCGTTCGATTTAGGCAGCTAACTTTGATCGGCGCCTATCTCCTAAACCAAACTGGGTATCAATCTAGACTTTTCAGTTTTAAGATCCTGGTGGCGTAGCTGTATGACATATATAGCCACTACTCCTGGCTTCACTTCTATTTCGCGGAAATGTGACATAACCTCAAATTTTTGCAGGTTTATTCGAAAATTTCGCTTGATTTTCCTGTTTTTCCTTAACCAAGTTGGGTATCACTCAGGACGTACCTGTTTCTATATCCATAGTTATGTAGCTAAATGACCTATATAGTCACTGCTCCTGGCTTTACTTCTATTTTGCAAAAAACGGCAACGTTCTAGGCAGCGAGGACAAAAATATAATATTTTGAGAATTTCCCTCTGTTATTTTTAATCAGAGTGAGGTATCACTCCATTCTTTAGTAATTTTGAAAGATATATATCTTGGCTATAATACACATATAAAAATCAGTCCTGGCTGGCATAATAGTTTGCATAAATTCGACTTAATTTGTTCGTTGGATTTAGGCAGCTAACTTTGATCGGCGCCTATCTCCTAAACCAAACTGGGTATCAATCTAGACTCTTCAGTTTTAAGATCCCTGGTGGCGTGGCTGTATGACATATATAGCCACTACTCCTGGCTTCACTTCTATTTCGCGGAAATGTGACATAACCTCAAATTTTTGCAGGTTTATTCGAAAATTTCGCTTGATTTTCCTGTTTTTCCTTAACCAAGTTGGGTATCACTCAGGACGTACCTGTTTCTATATCCATAGTTATGTAGCTAAACGACCTATATAGTCATTGCTCCTGGCTTTACTTCTTTTTTGCAAAAAACGGCAACGTTCTAGGCAGCGAGGACAAAAATATAATATTTTGAGAATTTCCCTCTGTTATTTTTAATCAGAGTGAGGTATCACTCCATTCTTTAGTAATTTTGAAAGATATATATCTTGGCTATAATACACATATAAAAATCAGTCCTGGCTGGCATAATAGTTTGCAGAAATTCGACTTAATTTGTTCGTTGGATTTAGGCAGCTAACTTTGATCGGCGCCTATCTCCTAAACCAAACTGGGTATCAATCTAGACTTTTCAGTTTTAAGATCCTGGGTGGTGTGGCTGTATGACATATATAGCCACTACTCCTGGCTTCACTTCTATTTCGCGGAAATGTGACATAACCTCAAATTTTTGCAGGTTTGTTCGAAAATTTCGCTTGATTTTCCTGTTTTTCCTTAACCAAGTTGGGTATCACTCAGGACGTACCTGTTTCTATATCCATAGTTATGTAGCTAAACGACCTATATAGTCATTGCTCCTGGCTTTACTTCTATTTTGCAAAAAACGGCAACGTTCTAGGCAGCGAGGACAAAAATATAATATTTTGAGAATTTCCTCTGTTATTTTAAATCAGAGTGAGGTATCACTCCATTCTTTAATGTTTTGAAAGATATATATCTTGGCTATAATACACATATAAAAGTCAGTCCTGGCTGGCATAATAGTTTGCAGAAATTCGACTTAATTTGTTCGTTGGATTTAGGCAGCTAACTTTGATCGGCGCCTATCTCCTAAACCAAACTGGGTATCAATCTAGACTCTTCAGTTTTAAGATCCCTGGTGGCGTGGCTGTATGACATATATAGCCACTACTCCTGGCTTCACTTCTATTTCGCGGAAAATGTGATATAACTCGAAATTTTTGCAGGTTTGTTCGAAAATTTCGCTTGATTTTCCTGTTTTTCCTTAACCAAGTTGGGTAATCTCGGATGTTCTGTTTCTATATCCATAGTTATGTAGCTAAACGGCTTATATAGTCATTGC
>NC_133478.1:3658390-3681724 GCF_025370935.1 Choristoneura fumiferana
GCTGGCATCGTATTTGCAGAAATTTCGACTTTAATTTGTTCGTTGATTTAGGCAGCTAACTTTGATCGGCGCGCCTATCTCCTAAACCAAACTGGGTATCAATCTAGACTCTTCAGTTTTAAGATCCCTGGGCGTGGCTGTATGTCATATATAGCCACTACTCCTGGCTTCACTTCTTATTTCCGGAAATGTGACATAACTCAAATTTTTGCAGGTTTTTATTCGAAAAATTTCGCTTGATTTTCTGTTTTTTCCTTAACCAAGTTTGATTTATCACTCAGGAGTACCTGTTTCTATATCCATAGTTATGTAGCTACGACCTATATAGTCCACTGCTCCTGGTTTTACTTCTATTTTGCAAAAACGGCAACTTTCTAGCAGCGAGGACAAAAATATAATATTTTGAGAATTTCCCTCTGTTATTTTAATCAGAGGGATATCACTTCATTCTTTAGTAATTTTGAAAGATATATATCTCGGCTATAATACACATATAAAAATCAGTCCTGGCTGGTATAATACTTTGCAGAAATTCGACTAATTTGTTCGTTGATTTAGGCAGCTAACTTTGATCGGCGCCTATCTCCAAACCAAACTGGTATCAATCTAGACTCTTCAGTTTTAAGATCCCCTGGTAGCGTGGCTGTATGAACATATTATAGCCACTACTCCTGGCTTTACTTCAATTTCGCGATAATGTGACATAACCTCAAATTTTTGCAGGTTTGTTCGAAAATTTCGCTTGATTTACCTGTTTTTCCTGAACCAAGTTGGGTATCACTCAGGATGTTCCTGTTTCTATATCCATAGTTATGTAGCTAAACGACCTATATAGTCACTACTCCTGGCTTTTTACTTCTATTTTGCAAAAAAAACTGCAACGTTCTAGGCAGCGAGAGACAAAAATATAATATTTTGAGAATTTCCCTCTGTTTTTATTATCAGAGTGAGGTATCACTCAATTTTTCAGTCATTTTGAAAGATATATATCTCGGCTATAATACACATATAAAAGTCAGTCCTGGCTGGCATAATAATTTGCAGAAATTCGACTTAATTTGTTCGTTGGATTTAGGCAGCTAACTTTGATCGGCGCCTATCTCCTAAACCAAACTGGGTATCAATCTAGACTCTTCAGTTTTAAGATCCCTGGTGGCGTGGCTGTATGTCATATATAGCCACTACTCCTGGCTTCACTTCTATTTCGCGGAAATATGACATAACCTCAAATTTTTGCAGGTTTGTTCGAAAATTTCGCTTGATTTTCCTGTTTTTCTTGAACCAAGTTGGGTATCACTCAGGACGTACCTGTTTCTATATCCATAGTTATGTAGCTAAACGACCTATATAGTCACTGCTCCTGGCATTACTTCTATTTTGCAAAAAACTGCAACGTTCTAGGCAGCGAGGACAAAAATATAATATTTTGAGAATTTCCCTCTGTTTTTTATTATCAGAGTGAGGTATCACTCAATTTTTCAGTCATTTTGAAAGATATATATTTTGGCTATAATACACATACAAAAGTCAGTCCTGGCTGGCATCGTATTTTGCAGAAATTCGACTTAATTTGTTCGTTGGATTTAGGCAGCTAACTTTGATCGGCGCCTATCTCCTAAACCAAACTGGGTATCAATCTAGACTCTTCAGTTTTAAGATCCCTGGTGGCGTGGCTGTATGACATATATAGCCACTACTCCTGGCTTCACTTCTATTTCGCGGAAATGTGACATAACCTCAAATTTTTGCAGGTTTATTCGAAAATTTCGCTTGATTTTTCTGTTTTTCCTTAACCAAGTTGGGTATCACTCAGGACGTACCTGTTTCTATATCCATAGTTATGTAGCTAACCGACCTATATAGTCACTGCTCCTGGCTTTACTTCTATTTTGCAAAAAACGGCAACTTTCTAGGCAGCGAGGACAAAAATATAATATTTTGAGAATTTCCCTCTGTTTTTTATTATCAGAGTGAGGTATCACTCAATTTTTCAGTCATTTTGAAAGATATATATTTTGGCTATAATACACATACAAAAGTCAGTCCTGGCTGGCATCGTATTTTGCAGAAATTCGACTTAATTTGTTCGTTGGATTTGGGCAGCAACTTTGACCGGCGCCTATCTCCTAAACCAAACTGGGTATCAATCTAGACTTCAGTTTTAAGATCCCTGGTGGCGTGGCTGTATGACGTTTATAGCCACTACTCCTGGCTTTACTTCAATTTCGCGATAATGTGACATAACCTCAAATTTTTGCAGGTTTGTACGAAAATTTCGCATGATTTTCCTGTTTTTCCTGAACCAAGTTGAGTATCACTCAGGATGTTCCTGTTTCTATATCCATAGTTATGTAGCTAACGGACCTATATAGTCACTGCTCCTGGCTTTACTTCTATTTTGCAAAAAACGGCAACGTTCTAGGCAGCGAGGACAAAAATATAATATTTTGAGAATTTCCCTCTGTTTTTTATTATCAGAGTGAGGTATCACTCAATTTTTCAGTCATTTTGAAAGATATATATTTTGGCTATAATACACATACAAAAGTCAGTCCTGGCTGGCATCGTATTTTGCAGAAATTCGACTTAATTTGTTCGTTGGATTTAGGCAGCTAACTTTGATCGGCGCCTATCTCCTAAACCAAACTGGGTATCAATCTAGACTCTTCAGTTTTAAGATCCCTGGTGGCGTGGCTGTATGTCATATATAGCCACTACTCCTGGCTTCACTTCTATTTCGCGGAAATATGACATAACCTCAAATTTTTGCAGGTTTGTTCGAAAATTTCGCTTGATTTTCCTGTTTTTCTTGAACCAAGTTGGGTATCACTCAGGACGTACCTGTTTCTATATCCATTGTTATGTAGCTAATCGACCTATATAGTCATTGCTCCTGGCTTTACTTCTATTTTGCAAAAAACGGCAACTTTCTAGGCAGCGAGGACAAAAATATAATATTTTGAGAATTTCCCTCTGTTATTTTTAATCAGAGTGAGGTATCACTTCATTCTTTAGTAATTTTGAAAGATATATATCTCGGCTATAATACACATATAAAAATCAGTCCTGGCTGGCATAATACTTTGCAGAAATTCGACTTAATTTGTTCGTTGGATTTAGGCAGCTAACTTTGATCGGCGCCTATCTCCTAAACCAAACTGGGTATCAATCTAGACTCTTCAGTTTTAAGATCCCTGGTGGTGGCTGTATGACTTATATAGCCACTACTCCTGGCTTCACTTCTATTTCGCGGAAATATGACATAACCTCAAATTTTTGCAGGTTTGTTCGAAAATTTCGCTTGATTTTCCTGTTTTTCTTGAACCAAGTTGGGTATCACTCAGGACGTACCTGTTTCTATATCCATTGTTATGTAGCTAATCGACCTATATAGTCATTGCTCCTGGCTTTACTTCTATTTTGCAAAAAAACGGCAACTTTCTAGGCAGCGAGGACAAAAAATAATATTTTTGAGAATTTCCCTCTGTTTTTTATTATCAGAGTGAGGTATCACTACAGTCTTTAGTAATTTTGAAAGATATATATCTTGGCTATAATACACATATAAAAGTCAGTCCTGGCTGGCATAATACTTTGCAGAAATTCGTTTTAATTTGTTCGTTGGATTTAGGCAGCTAACTTTGATCGGCGCCTATCTCCTAAACCAAACTGGGTATCAATCTAGACTCTTCAGTTTTAAGATCCCTGGTGGCGTGGCTGTATGACATATATAGCCACTACTCCTGGCTTTACTTCAATTTCGCGATAATGTGACATAACCTCAAATTTTTGCAGGTTTGTTTGAAAATTTCGCTTGATTTACCTGTTTTTCCTGAACCAAGTTGGGTATCACTCAGGATGTTCCTGTTTCTATATCCATAGTTATGTAGCTAAACGACCTATATAGTCACTGCTCCTGGCATTACTTCTATTTTGCAAAAAACTGCAACGTTCTAGGCAGCGAGGGCAAAAATATAATATTTTGAGAATTTCCCTATGTTTTTATTATTAGAGTGAGGTATCACTCAATTTTTCAGTCATTTTGAAAGATATATATTTTAGCTATAATACACATACAAAAATCAGTCCTGGCTGGCATCGTATTTTGCAGAAATTCGACTTAATTTGTTCGTTGGATTTAGGCAGCTAACTTTGATCGGCGCCTATCTCCTAAACCAAACTGGGTATCAATCTAGACTCTTCAGTTTTAAGATCCCTGGTGGCGTGGCTGTATGTCATATATAGCCACTACTCCTGGCTTCACTTCTATTTCGCGGAAATGTGACATAACCTCAAATTTTTGCAGGTTTATTCGAAAATTTCGCTTGATTTTTCTGTTTTTCCTTAACCAAGTTGGGTATCACTCAGGACGTACCTGTTTCTATATCCATAGTTATGTAGCTAACGGACCTATATAGTCACTGCTCCTGGCTTTACTTCTATTTTGCAAAAAACGGCAACTTTCTAGGCAGCGAGGACAAAAATATAATATTTTGAGAATTTCCCTCTGTTATTTTTAATCAGAGTGAGGTATCACTTCATTCTTTAGTAATTTTGAAAGATATATATCTCGGCTATAATACACATATAAAAATCAGTCCTGGCTGGCATAATACTTTGCAGAAATTCGACTTAATTTGTTCGTTGGATTTAGGCAGCTAACTTTGATCGGCGCCTATCTCCTAAACCAAACTGGGTATCAATCTAGACTCTTCAGTTTTAAGATCCCTGGTGGCGTGGCTGTATGACATATATAGCCACTACTCCTGGCTTTACTTCAATTTCGCGATAATGTGACATAACCTCAAATTTTTGCAGGTTTGTTCGAAAATTTCGCTTGATTTACCGGTTTTTCCTGAACCAAGTTGGGTATCACTCAGGATGTTCCTGTTTCTATATCCATAGTTATGTAGCTAAACGACCTATATAGTCACTGCTCCTGGCTTTACTTCTATTTTGCAAAAAACTGCAACGTTCTAGGCAGCGAGGACAAAAATATAATATTTTGAGAATTTCCCTCTGTTTTTTATTATCAGAGTGAGGTATCACTCAATTTTTCAGTCATTTTGAAAGATATATATCTCGGCTATAATACACATATAAAAGTCAGTCCTGGCTGGCATAATAGTTTGCAGAAATTCGACTTAATTTGTTCGTTGGATTTAGGCAGCTAACTTTGATCGGCGCCTATCTCCTAAACCTAACTGGGTATCAATGTAGACTTTTCAGTTTTAAGATGCCTGGTAGTGTTGCTGTATGACATATATAGCCACTACTCCTGGCTTTAATTATTGGACTCTAATCTTTATGATATAAAAGGACATTCCTGGCAATTTGACACAAAATATGTTTTCTCGCCGGTGGTCCCTTCTTGTGTACTTAATCAAAGCCTTTGCCTCGTGTTTTGTTTATTTTGTGTACATTGCGACCTATTCCATGATGTTTTTATTTATTTTAACACGATCAAAAATGACACTTCTTAATTTGGTCGGATTATCACAGGCAGCTAACTTTAGGCAGCTAACTTCACACCGGTCGTTCTCACACCACTCTTTATCGCTACTTGTTGTTAAATTTTAATGAAAAACAGACTCTATTCCATACATTAACATGCCAGTTTCAAAGAACCAGAGACGTTTAGTTTAGGGATGCGACTTATTTAATTGTGAATTGTAATATAAAGGCAAATAAAGTCTGATTTAAATTTAGTAAATGAGATTATTTGTTGAGATACTGTGCTATTGCTTGCCGTCGTCAGGGTCCCTTTGTGTCTATGCAATAGATCTTTCATTTCACATAATTAGCAAACTCTGAATGAATCGAATCTACTAACGGGAACAATTTGTTTCGTATAAAATTTACTGTCAGAGGATTGGTTTACAGAATTATTGTTTCGTCTATTTCTTCTACAGTTGAAACTTTATTAGACTGTAGAGTAAGTATAACATTAAAAAAATGTATTTGAAGATGCCACTTTTTTGCAACTGTCACATTTTAATATAATTTTTAATATAATGTTTGGACATAACAACAATTTCGTATGTAAAATTTTAGTTCCTCCAACACCGTTTTCTGTTTCACGTCGTTCGTACTCTACATGGAATTGGTTAAGTTAGATTTATATCTAGCTTTCCCGAAAACTAGTTTTTCGATTCAAATCTATCTCTAATGAATTATAGTTGAATATTAACTTTAATGAGCTAACCAAAGAATTTAAGCGTTTCATCATAGACACGAGAATCACTCAATCATTTCAGTACAAATAACTAATTTTAAGAAGAGTAATAACCATAACTGTACCACAAAACTCCTACATTATGCTTTCAAATTACCACAAATTATTGGTTTCATCGGTCAAAGCCATAATTAAATTCGTAAATGACAGTCGGCCAATTTTAGGAGGAAATGGCCAATCTTACAACACTGATATGGTAACATTCCAATTTATGGACGCTAGTCACACCGCAGTGTTGCGTGATGGTTTTGTTTTGGTATGTAGTTTTTAGGAACGTGACTAATTTGACAAGTGTAGGCGTCGATGTGAGAATATACCCCCTACGAAAAGTGTCAGAAAATGGAGTGCAAAAATAAGCCATATGCAGCTCTTAGCCTTCAAGAAAAGAGCGTACTCCTACTTAAAAGGCACCGCACTTGTGACTGCTGGTGTTGCAGGTGTCCATGGGCGACGGTAATCACTTACCGTCAGGCGGTTTGCTCGTTTGCCCCCTATTCCATAAAAAAAGCTCTAGTTTAAAAGTGTTTTAAAAGCTGTCATATCTTGCCCTATTAGTATGGTTAAAATCTTAGAACTCGAATTTAACTTGCAGTGGTAATATGGTAACATATATCCAGGTTAGATGACAATACAAGTAGGTACAGGCAATAGGTACAACTTACAGTCAGAAAGTCACAAGGGGGTTGGCGATTTGTGACACACCAATAAAATAATCGTGATTTTCATAGTAATAAAAAATGTGATAATAGGAGGGGGATCTAAAAATGACCAAAATTGTGACTTTATTGTGACTTTATTTACGGATGGCCCATTTGGTGTTTTATTTTAAAACTAGCCTGCTATATAGTGTCCCACTGCGGAGACAAGGCCTTGACTTCAACCCCTCCAGGTCAGACGCAATGTCAGGCCAATTCCTTGCATATGCGTCCAAAACATCCCGCTTCGTTTGTTGTTAGTTAAATAACGTGACGGTGTGAGTACACTATAAAATCAATAGTTCAAAATCATTGGGTCCAGTATCAATAAAAGCCCAAGTGTGCCGTTCCGTTATACGCACAAAAACCTGCAGTGGGTCAATGGCACGAGACGCGCTTCGAAACGTGTCCCCGGCTTATTGGGACAATGCTCGGGTCTTCTTCTTAAAGGTCCCGTGTAAAAAAAAACCTGTCGACTCGTGAAGTTATGTTTAGAGCAATGACAAAATACTTAAATCATGATATTCTATTTTCTATCATCTGTATTGTCTTATCATCTTTTTCAAGTTGTTGTAAACGTATTAATGTGATTCGACATTTCAAATAAGGGGAAAATGTTGGAAAAGAACAATTCTAAAGAAGACGAGAAAGAGCACGCTTACAGCTGCTAAAATGTATCTGGATAATATGAATAGAGTTTTAACTGATACTGATGCTCGTAATATTTGTTATAATAGGTCCTCTAAAATTGCCAAAAACCAATTCATTGATTCAACCTCAGTTTCGTTTATTGCAAGAGTAACAACATTGTGTTGTCAGAAATTAGTTAAATGGTATTAAATATGAATGGTCCAATGATTCAGATGCACAAAGTAAAAAAGCACATTTTAATTTTACGATAAACGATAATACTGAAAATGTAAAGTAAATTGAGTCGAACGAATAATTTAATAATAACATTTCAGCTTAAAAGCACTATTTTGCATAATTTACTTTATTCAGACAGTAATTAAGTGTACTAGCAAGAGTTAGTCGAGCTACTTAACCCACATGGGGTCAACACACTTGATCAAGCTTAACGTATTGGGTTACATTTTAAGTTTACAGCTTTGTAATTATTTTATGATAATGTAACGGGACTCATAAAGGCATAGAAGCAACAGGTATTGCAGGGAACGAATTTACAAAGTAAGAACTGTAATGTTTGTGAGACTAAGACATAATAGTCTACAAATATCAAGTGACATGAAACTAACAGCCATTTTATTCAAATTAGCATCAAATAAGCAATAGAGCTATAACGTCGGTTGGACTCTAATAAATATTGGATTTGTTAACAAACAAATCCGTCATACAGTTTCGTTCCCGCTCACGCTTTCTGTGAAATGAAACCGGGCCAGGTTATACCGGTCCTTAGGGCAACACAACTGTAGTTGGGTTGGTGTAAGTATAAAACTGTTCCTCGTTAAAGGTAACCTCGAATCCAGAAGGGCATAATGTGATATATTGATTTCGGCAATTGGAATACTAGAATAGATGACGAGCAAGTATGTCGCGATGGTTAGGCTAAAGCTGTGTGGCAATATTAAAAGAAAATCAAGTAGATATTGATAGAACTTAATCTTATGTAAGACAATGAAGTAAAAAAAAAAAAAAAAACAATAACTTTGCTCACCCACGATTTTATGATAGCTACGCTTATGCAAGATGTTAGACTGGCATCTGGTAGCATGGTGTACGGTTGTATTGCTCTGAAGATGAGCTCTGGTTGAGTTCGAAACGCGTCAGTGTAGTGATGGTGGTTCATTTCATTTCATAAAATGTAGAAACTTCCGACTGTTATGAGTTCCCATAAAGACTTTTTCAATCAAGCATTGAATTAAATCGAGCTTCATAAATAACTCTTTACATTGTGTTCCTAAGTGTAAATTACTTGCACCAGCAACAGCGATACTCCTATGCGCCGACGCCGGTTGGGTGGGCTGACAACGTCATCTGAACGAGTCACGGAGATTGACGACTACCTGCCGGACATTGCCGAGTACTTGTGCGACGGGGGTTTCCGTCAAGAGGGTTGTTTGCACGTCTAATGATGATTGTTCAGCAGTTGACGGGGGTTTGAACGGAAATGGTGATATTACATACCCAATTAAGACGGAAGACGTGGCTAGATGTGATTAGGTAAATACCTACACGTATTTCATTGCAGGTAGATAGATTTAGTTATTATACGTAATCACAAATCATCCTTGAAGCATACATATTATGCATTATTAGATAATAATGCGCCTTGTCAATTTCAAGTCAAAGTCATAGTAAAAACATATTTATTCAGTTTAGGTCATACATAACGAACAATTCTAATGTACGTCGTCGCAGGACAAACCATTCTACAACATTCCACCTACAATCCATATAACTAACTGTGTGAACTTCGGAGATAAAAACTCTTTTATATTAATAATTATCTATCTTTATTAAGGAAAATTAAATTACACCAACAATGTCAACTTAAATTAAAATAAACAAAATAAAATCAACATATATTAATTGTAATTCTAGAAAGCTTGTTTCAATTTTATCTATCATTATCATAAATTATAGATTTAGCATCAAATGTACGAATACAGAAAATAAGTTGGACATGCTAGTTGTGTCTCCTCGTAAGACCCAACGTCCTCAATTTACTCCATTCCGTATACTAAAAAAAAATTACCTTCACTAATTGACATTAAGTTTCGAATTCTATTGACCAAAATTGGACCTGGGTATTACGAGGGTATAGAAGACACCCTGCTGTCACTTCTATTGCTAATGACATCAAATTAAATAACCTGGACCTATTTATATACCTTAATTTGTACCTACTGCGTTAAGAGATTTAATAAATTTCTCTTACGTCAACTCTTTGCAGAAATTTTCTACTTTGCAAACAATATTTCCCAGTTGGTTAAAAGAAATGAGACAACTCTACATTCCATTTAAGGTATTGTTGTCCTCCTTCGATCCGTATTAAATGTTTTTATTCGCATTAGACCGGCGAAGTAAAAGGAAATAACTGACATAAACCACTTTTTATATTGCGTCTAATTACTCCAATTCCAAACTCATATTTAACTAACTGGTCCTTTCAGAAAACTAGTTATTATTTATTTTTGCCATAAATTGTAGTATAGTCAAATTGGAATATGTACGATTATCTGCAGTTTGACAACAGAGGATGTTTAATACTTGTGTATTGTGCGATGTTATATCAAAAATATGTAGACTTTGCTAATGTGCTATCACTAGCACTAATTTCAAGAATGCAATAAGGAACTTCTAACTAAACAACCTAGGTACGAGTAGCATGCAAGTTTTAGTAACGTCGTAGTAACATTCTTGAGCCTGAGTATACCTAGTTATATCAAAGATATTTTTATACACATCCACAGACCTTAAAAACTGCAATCCAGGAATGTCGCTGCTTTCTCGTTATCATTTTTTTAAGTAAGTAATTCAAAAGAAAATCCGGCCATCACATTATAATAAAAACGGTTTCGAATCACACTTGACACAATACCACTCCTTGCAGTCGGGTAAAAAGGCAGATTCATGAAAGCACAGCCATTAACACAATTCAGAACTATTTAAAGCTAAACACGACCTTCGAGAATTTGTCGAACAATCGAATGTAGTGAATTTTGTGGTCGGACCGTCGAATACAATAACAGCTAATCGAATTTAAGAACGAAACATTGAATGAAAGTGAAAGAAGTTTAGGATTGTACTTATAGAATGCCTTATCACGTCATTATAATTTCGAAGAGTGATTTAAATATTGCAAGTTAGGCAACGCGCAATACTAAATGGTGTCAATACTCGTAAGTATTATTTAGTTATGTTTTCAAATGGATAAATGGATTCCAATGTTACTTGTGACTTGCTTGTGACTGTTTATTAAGGCGACTCAATCAATACAAGTAAAGGGACATTCGTGGATATAAAAGAAAAAGTGTATAATTGCACAATATCAATGAAGGAAATTGACCTGAAAAAGAGAAAAGCAGATCGATATAATAAACAACGTTAAATAAAGCAGGTCATACAATATTACGATATCTACATAACCGCATGAATCACACATTGTAACACAACGCTATCTGTTACACTACAATCAATCAAACTTACAGATCTTTTTAACAAAACCGCGAAATGCAATGTTACATCACGAGTCCAATAGCTTTATTGTGTGGCCGTGATCGATTTCACGAGCCGATGTGGGATCTTGATGTACGACAATAATCGATGGCAATCCATTAAGACGTCTCACGTTCGAGTCGGTAGCTACTCTTCACAATGGCACGCTTTGTAAAATTTAATGAATTTCTTTAACTGCTTATAACCGTTTATTGCCTGGTGTTATGTTCAATTTGCCAACGTCAATTTGATGGCGTAACTTCCTGAAGACAAAAAATGCTAAAAGTTCGAGCCTATATGGACTAATAGATGTGGTTAACTCTTTCTATCGAGGTTAAATATGGAATCATGCATGGTGATGCGATGAATTAATGATCCACAGAATAATAAACGATGAAAGATATTTTGATCCTACTCTCCAATATAAACTGAATGTGCAATATTATGTACAGACACAATTAGAAGAATCACACTAAAATCGATGACCGGCTTTAGGTGAGATTTTGAATTTAGGTAGATGTAACTGTAACTTGAATTAATAGAGACATTATAATTATTAAGTAAACTAGCTTTTGCCCACGGCTTCTTCCGCGTGGAATCTGGTTATCATATCACGCGCTGTTCCCTCGGGAACTGTGCATTTTTCCGGGATAAAAAGTCACTCTCTGGCCCATAAACTATCTCTATGCCAAAAATCACGTCAATCTGTTGCTCCATTTCGACGTGAAAGACGGACAAACATACAAATACACACACTTTCACATATATAATATTACATACGAGTAAGTATGGATTAATCGGTACAACAGCAATGCTGCGCGGTCTGAGTCGAAATCGTGTAAATGCTACTTAGTCTTTGAAATGTATCCAATTTGAAGACAGGACAATACCCCTGTTCGTAGGAGATAAAAAGTACCTTTATTAGTCTTAGTATATCGTCAAACAAAATAAATCGGATAAACACATGTCACCGTTGTACAAGCGGACGATAACTGTAAACGCAAATGCATTTCCGATTCCTTTCGCAGTTTAAAACATCTTATTTGAGGCAACGACCAACAGCACTTAACCTCGGTGTCGAGGATTCTAAACGGAGGGTTCTAATCAATTTCCGTTAAGGCTTGCAAGTCTACCCACGTCTGCGTTCTCAAGCGAGAATAGCGGAGCGAATATTTCCATATCCCACGACGAAGAACTATAGCTTAAGGTCCAAGAAATGAAAGAGCAGTTCAAAATAAAACCTGAATTTCTTTAACAGTAAATTGATCGCACGAAATCCTTTGAATTCTATCTAAATTACTGTTGTTAACATACTGAATTAAGTTTTTAGCAGTAGCAAAGAAAATCCTGCAACAAATCACTACCTGTCAGCGATTGGACATAGAAAACAGCTACATAACGAGCCAATCAACTGTAATTGCACACGCCAAACATTCTCATTTAAGACTTAAATTGCCTGCCAAAGGCTTTTAAGTCACACGTCATAATGAAAATATAAAGGTCTAATTCACGCAACGGCTCTATATCTGTGAACCCCAGTGAATACTGAGAGCATGCCGCAGTCGACTATTAGCATAACTAGAGAAGCGCCCGCGCAGGTGAGCGGCTAACGGAACTGCGTATGCGCCTATCGACGACACATGTTCAACCACGAAACACTACAAACTCAACTTTCGCAGTAGAGTTCAGAAACTATTTTAGATTACCGTGATACATTCTTAAAGTCGTTACAATATTTATTCGTAAGTTCGACTTGCGTGCCTGAGACAGCGCGCCGCTGTGTGTCAAACAGATTAAAGCATCACTATAAATTGTTTGTTTATTGCTTTCTGATATATCTCGTAGAACAAAAAGTTTCATCGGATTGGTTGGCGAGGACGTAAATTGATTTATTTTATGGACATTGCTAAAGATCTGGTTACAGAGAAGACGCATGAGCTTCATTTTGTGATAAGGCTATATAAATATAAATCTTAATCATAAATTATCGTTATTACTAGTAAATATAAGTTCTCACAGATAAATCACGCTATGCAAAGTGATATGACATTATTGACAATTTTAAATGCAAATGTGCTTACGTTTAACCATAGTTGATGCTTGATAGGTAAGCGAAAATGGAGCCTAAGATGGAGTAATCTTGCCTGCTGCCTGCTGGTTACATAAAGGTCAAGATAAAGATCCTGCGTACCTACTACTGGTCTACTTATGCAAGAAACGCCAATATTATGGAAACCCCATTCTTGGCCTTCAACATAACCCATATCGAAAATACAAACTGAAATATAGATGCATAGAAGAACCGGAAAAATAAGACCAGTGCTGGGAATCGAACCCAGGTCCTCGGCATTCCGTGCCACGTGCTATACCACTACACCACCACTTCAACATAACATTACCTAACTACGGTCGTCTACGAGTACTGACTAAGTGACATACTGCATCCAGTCAAAACACTTTTCTTGTTGCGCTTAAATCGTCACGCATATGGCGATATAAAGCATGCAATTTCACGCAAACTAGTCATGTAAGTGTTAACAAAAGATTATTAAGATAACTGGGTAAGTAAGGAACATAATGTGATGCAGTTTTGAAAGGAAAACTCGTGATCTCGAAAGCGAACGTTGAAGCGGTAATATATTGTTACGCCATGTAAGTCACCGTACCTGAAGTTTACGATCACTCTTATAATAATTTGTAAGTTGAGTTAAAGCTAATTCAGATCTAAATGTTAAAGTTCTCATTGAAGTTATTTATATAGTTGGATACTAAGTAAATAAAACATACTGTTGGGAATGTTAAACAGAGTCTATAATCAAAACAACTACAAGGTACCACATGTTTATAGTATGACTATTCTTCTCGATATAAACAAACTATAGGTACATACAGCATGGTTGTCTTTTCGCGTGACCAAGTCTATCACAGTTAACCCTTTTTTAGGATCACTTTGTTGTCTGTCTGTTACAGCACAAGTTAAGGACAGCTTCTTTGTTACTTTTTTTGTTAACATTTCAATTAGCAGTTTGTATTGCACAGAGGCGTAATTGCGCTAGTTCGACTTGTACTTGGCTAATGAATACTTTTTTTTTAGTTTATTTCGTGGTCTTTAATCAGTACTCGATGAGCAAATTTAGTTTTGCATCATAAAAACGTAAAACTAAACATGTAGCTAACCTCAAAGTTGGTTCAAACGTCACTAGAATTCCACAAATCTTCCTTCGTGCAGTCTTCGGCAGGCACATTCTGTTCGGTGCGAGCTAAAGGTCACATTGTTCCGTGTTTATTTCGAACATGAAGTGCATCTGCAACGTTCACAGGTCTCGTAACGTAATTGTACTTTAATGCTATGAAGTACGAACGGAAGAACATATCCGCAGGGCCGGACTAAGTTTAGTAACACCTAAAATTAAGTTATATGTATTTTTATCAAATGGAAATTCGATATTATCCTGAAAACCTGACTTGACTATTTTGAGGTTCATTCAATAGGACTTGTATTCGTCTGCTACAGACAAACATTGCATAATATAAAGTATCTTGTTGATTCTGTGACAAATGAACGACTCATGGCTATCTTGGTAATAACCGTCGAGGATTGCGGACTAATTTAACATATAAGACAAGTAGGTAAGTGTAATTTAATAAATGCCGTTATCTCACATTATGTTTTAATAATATTGCAATATCAAATGCTCCGTCGACTTGGCTTTGGCCCTATGAATGCTTTTCAAACACCCGGAGTCCCAAGCATCCGTGATCGTAACTCCATCTTATCTCAGTATAACACTAATATTTCTATTGACAGCAATAGCCTAAACATCTTCAACATCATTGAATAAGACATTTTAAACGAAATCCAGCCCTGTATGTCACGAACTAGTGATTCCGAAAACGCGACCGATATTAGTAAATCACGTACACAAAGTGCGAGCGAAATTGCTGATTTGCTATTGAATAAGTTTGCGGCTCGGTAATATATCTTGTGATGTAACTTACGGAAAGATGTAGGTACAATTTGATGCTGTTGGGTATATATGTGAACCAACACACTAAATAGCAATTTAGTGATTGTAAATATAACATTCGAGTGCAACATACAGATACCTACTAAAATGCTGTGCTTCGCCGATAAACTTCAATGTGTTCGAATCGAAGCACACTTGTCCTACGTTTTACAATTACTTCTTAAATGTCTTCCTACATCCTCATCATCAATAAGTTTTGATAAATTATTTTTTACTTAGATTTTTTATAATACTCCAACCATTAGCTTAATTGAGCAGCAAATAATTATGTCAGTATGAATAAATTATATGTAAGTATTTAATTGAATTGAAAATTACATGCAATAAAAATTTTAAAACCGTCAACTAGGCACTTCCTCCTTGTTGATTACAGTTTTTTCCTAATTTGCAGTTGTACTCGTATCTACCTATACCTATATCTAGTAACCAGTTGAGAGTGGATATGTACCTAAGTATATGTAGCACTTGACAGGGAATGGGCGTGCCGGCTTTTATAGTTTGCGACTCAAGTCAGGAGTTCGGCGCGAGGACAATCGACTACTTTTTGCGATATCTTGTGAACATTGGCCTTGACAAGCAGCATTTTAATGATGGCTTTATGATTTCAGAGATGCATTCAACGGACAGTTAGTTTTATGCAAAGATTTTTAGGTAGTTTAGTGTCGTTTCCAAATTGTCATTTCAAATGTTCCTATTTTTAACCCGACAGCCCGAAGGAGGGTAATTATTATGTTCTTTTGGAGATAATAATATAAATAAACGCTGGACAAACTGCCGACAATGAAACATGTTTGACCAGACACATAATTCCTTGAGGATCAATTGAATAGGTTACCCCAATTTTCAAATACTATTTCGAATATTACTGATGGTGTTCTAAAAAAAAAAGAAGAGAAATGAAATGATAAAAGTTAGAATTGTCGGAAGGTATTTTTATTATCATAAATAGCTAAATCTCATAGCAGTTCTTCACATATGAAAACTAGCATAAGCTATCAGACATTAGAAAAAAGCCGCTGACGGCAGAGACGGTGATGCAACGTGGTCACGTCGTTTACCTATACATATAATACCTATTTGTTTTTTTTTTTATTAATTATATGTACCTATGGTAGTCTATAAGGTATTTATTGTATGGACCACAGGGCCCGAAATAAATGGTTTTATATTTATATGAATTGCAAATTGTCCAAATAACTATCTAACTAATTTCAGAACTTAATGCATCCTAACATTTCAAATATCAAGGCGATTTACCTTGTACCAATCTTGTCGGCGCAGACGCAACCAACACTGTGGAAGCAAAGGGATAATTTATGGGAGACGTCTCGTGATGGGCACAAAATGGTGTTTAGCGGCTGTCGACAAGCAAAAAGTTGTAGGAGATTCATTTTATTCTTACGTTTGTTTGTTTTGTCCTTTGTTTGTTTTCTTATATAACAACGATTAAAATGTTATGGTTGTATTGGGACCTTACATATTTTTTTCTCTACAAATCGTACGTAGTTTCTAGACAACTCTCTATATTGCCATTGCAAACCATGTTCAACAAAGACATATAAAATCAAAATCCTCCTTTCCAGTGCAGTTGGGTAAAAACGTCAGTGTTATAAACTATAAATGCTGCTCAGTTTTTGTATGACAAGGGTCGACGTGGACGCAACTCGGCAATACAAGTCCATCAAATAAAACGGTCCCGATAACAATCTTCAAGCCTGCAGTGATGTATGTTGGACATCAGGACGTAAATGGTTGGACTAATGGTCAGTAAACAGCAGCTCCCATGTTAGTTAGATAAGTACTTGAAATAACTGACGAGGATTGAAAATGACACATGCGTGCTTCATGTTCTTGATAATCTAATACTACTGCTCGTAGAAGCAAAAAGTTAACCTCATTTTTAGTTCGAATGATACTTTATAGATTTATTATACAATGGCATAACTCTTAAAATAAGCAAACACGTTTGCCTAACGCGACATTAAAGAAAAACTAAACCAAGTAATTTATAGTTGTCGACTACTTACATTAATTTTCCTAAGTATCATGAAGCAGTAATATTCACTATTTTAACCATAGCGTCCATTGATTTATTATTAACGCTAAACAGCGAGAGGTGCCGTTAGAATATGAGATCAGGCCCATACACAGCACATACAAGGTAGAATATTTAGAGGAATGCCAAGTGTTACTAGTATGTGTCTACGAACAAGATTATTATACTTATTCAAGCCTAAATTACACTATAAAAGCCAATCACGAACACGAAATAACTAAATTGCTATAAAGTAGTGCGTACCTAAATAATCGTGATACTCAATTCAATTACAGTTGAACAATCGCCAATTACACTATCAAAATCATATATACTCGGTTCTCATGCTGTATTAGGTAAATAAATACAATAAGGTTAACTAAAATGTATTGTGGAGCGACGTAATCTCGAGATCTTCTTGGAAACTGTGTCGCTACAGGCGGCGAGTCTTTTCGTAAATCACACGGCTCACGTATTGGATATAGGGTTGGTATTTATAGTTATAATTTGATGCAAATTCTCTTTGTACGTCCGTATACCGACGCTTCCGCTAAGATATATTAAAGACTTGATTCCTTCCTGATCTATTGTAATGTTAGCCAATGTAGCGTAATTCCGGTTATTTTCTCTTCCTTTATTTGAATTTGTTGGTAACGCAAAGTACCGTACCGCCTGAATCATTTAGATAGTTTTACAGTGTATTCAAGCTCATTTTCTGCTTTGCTTCGGTTTTCATCAAATGCAATCAATAGGTATTCATTATCTTGTTTCAGCATTATCACAAGACAAGCCAGTTTAGTCCAGGAGATGGTGAGAAAATCTTTATGTGTGTTTTTATTAAGACTTATGTACATATTCTTGAAAGGAATCCTTATCAATCGACATCACTCTTCATCTATACTCACCAACCCTAAAACAATTCGAACATAGTTGTTCCCCTCCCGTATATGCCGTGGGCCAGTCACTTGTTTAGCGGCAAACATAAATACTAACGTTTCTTGCCATGTCCTTCTTGGCTACGCTATGCTAGCTTTTAATGGTGCTATTTATTTCGATATTCCTTTGACTGGCGGCTATTTTCCTATGATAAGTTTCAGTTAGCATCAAATATATTTGAACGGACACGATGCTCGTTATCTTTGAAATAGAAAAACGCTTTATTTGTAAAATAAGACTAGAAAGATCGTTATCTTCAGTGACACGCAAAGTTATTCAAGATGATTGATATTCGTCTGTACCTATATTTTACTATTACTTATTTTGAAACGTAAACATAACGTAGATACGTTGATATGTTTCAGGTTTAGCATTCTTCCTTCCGCAAAGATGTAAGTCTCTGAGATTATATCAAAGCATCTGGCATGTGTTTCACGGCCGTCTTTAGTTTTAACGCATGGCCTGCAATAAATGAGTAACAAGGAACAGATGCCAAAGGATTATCAGTATTATTTACACCTAAGCCGCTAAAACTGACAACTAAATCAATCTTCTCATAGTGCAATATAATATCAATTTCAGTTTGGCGGAAGTGGTGTAATTTAGTAGATTAGTTTTGACGTTTCGAAAACGAAATTTACATTTTATATTTTCAGGTCCATCAACTTCAATGATAATTTTACTTTATTATGCATATTATATGTTGATTTAATCTGACGATGAAGTTATGATATAATGAACGCATTTATTCGTATCAAAATTTAATTATTTAATTAAATGTCATTAAATTACACCATCTAAGCTCTTGGCGTTAAATACGTACCTATAATTAATATCAGCAGTTAAATATTTTAAAAAATTATATTTATATTTGAAAAAGGTTGTGTTGTGTAATAATATGTTAGGGTAATAAAAGCTACAAATAAAACCATCCCTACCTACTCTTTGCTAGAGCCTTCTACTTTTGATAGGTATAATTATTTATTGAATTCGATAGGTATTTCGTGATTAATT
The DNA here is from genome assembly GCF_025370935.1 of Choristoneura fumiferana. Classification (NCBI taxonomy): domain Eukaryota; kingdom Metazoa; phylum Arthropoda; class Insecta; order Lepidoptera; family Tortricidae; genus Choristoneura; species Choristoneura fumiferana. The sequence continues at coordinate 3,677,513 of NC_133478.1, forward strand.
AGTTATTATTATTATTCAATTCTTGTTGTCAGGTTTTTTATAAGCCGTGAATTTTATAATCAGTAATTTTTGCCTACTGTGTTATTTTTCTTTGCTTATGAAATTTTTCATTGTTCTAGTTACGGTTCCACCAGTTTGTTCGTTTCAGAAAAGGTACGTCACTATTTTAGTACATTTTATCCAAATAAAGTCTAATGACGCTCATTTGTCCACAACATACACGTATAGCCAAGCCATCCTTTCACCGATAACTCCGTAACGAAATTCGGCCGACCATATTTTACCGAAAATAGCCATATTTCACCGAACATCGTGTTCTATGGTCGCAGTTAACGTAGAAAGCGAGGCCTACTTCTTGACCGTTTTAACGTAACACGAAAGTGTATCCGGTGAAGTACCTATAAGTCTAGGGCTGGTTCAAATCCAACAAACGTTTACTAGACAATCAATAGGTTCTCCGTGTTTTTGCATAAGTTACTGTCTACAAAATACTAACAACATCGTACTAGCACAGGCATTTTATTTAGAGTTTAGATTCGGAATTTCGCATAGGTGCTTTTTCTATACTTGCTACCTAAAGGTTTTTTTTCTTGACAAAAAGAATGAAATAATTGTGAAATTACGAAGTACCTACTAACTGAAAAAAAAAAGTACAAAATGCAATATGAAAATAAATTCAAATATCAAGCATTCTAAGACCCAGCACAGACTGCATCATCTTGCTCATACTTGCAACTTGCAAGCCCTGTAATCTTACAACTACTTAACCCTAGTGAATGTAAACTATCCCTTGTAATGGGCTGTTTAGGCACACGAACGGTCTAGTCCAGCCGATATCAAAATGGAGTACGCACGCTCGTTGAAACAGATTAGCATTAATCTTCTGTGCATTGTTTCCTCATTGCTTTTGGTGCGTTGGTTTTATAGATTTAGTGAATGGATATCGATGGTGGAAGTCTCAATTGGCGTAAGGGACAAAATACCGAAAATCACTTTTAAACATAGAAAATTAGAGTTTTTTTTCTCTGTCGATTGGTAGTATTCAAGTTACGATACGCCCCTTACTTTTGCTGTTATCAACATTTATTATTTTAAAATAAAATAGCTTAAGGGACATGATATGAAATATTTGAGCTGCAAAATGGCGTAAATGTATTATTTTTTTAATATTTGGGTCGTAAGGGGCTGTGGCAGTCTCATATGTCCTTTACGACTCATGTCGTTAAAAAAAAAACAACAAATATAATAAAAGGGCGTATGGGTCAATTATTGTTTCATTGCCCTTTACACCCCAACATTTTATAACGAATAAGATAAAAAAGCAAGAAGTTGTTGGGCGTAACCTTACCGCCTGTACCTATTTCTTGTACCTAACATCAAAATACTAACGCGTATACCTACCTTCCACGCGCCGAGCGTTTGCGCATTGCACATTCGGTCAGTCGTGCCAGACACGTCAAACACGGAGGACGTATTTGATTGCCTACGTTTGTTTTTTGTCAACGCGCGTATTTTTTTATAAGATGCCAAAAGCAAAACAAAAAAAGAAGATTAAGTTGATGGATCCCGTAATGGCTTGACGTCGAGCTAACATTTCCGTAATGAAATTTCAGTCAAGGATGTTGAGGTAAATTTCTCTTAGCTACTTTGTTTATTTTAAGCTGTCCTGACAGATCCTAATAAAGAAAGCCTGTGCCCAGCAGTGGGACGTATATAGGCCGAGATGATGATGCATACATAATAATAATTGGCCTGTATAATTAATTATGTATGTTGAGGGTTAAAAATGGTATAATCGGAACGTCGTAAGGGACATTAAAAAACAGCAATTTATAAAACAATAAATACTTTTATGGGCGTAAGGGGTATAAAAAGCAAGAGCTAGAGTAAATTGTCGGTCGTAAGGGGCAGTAGCAAACAGACATTTAAAAAAAAGGTGTAATTGGTACGTCGTAAGGGGCATTAAACAACAGCAACTTATAAAATAAGGAATACTCTTATGGGCGTAAGGGACATCAAAAGCTAAAACTAGAGTAAATTGTTAGTCGTAAGGGACAGTAACAAACAGACATTTTAAAAATTGAGGTTACTTTATGGGTGTAACTTAAAGTAAAATACCTAGCTTGCTTCTTTTAGTTCATTAAAATACCTTGTTAATGTTAGGTCGTAGGAGGCATCAAAACAGATAACTTTTAGAACTTGTAGTGATTGAAACAACAACTCAAGCAAGCATACTCCCAAATGTGCAAGAAATAGTGCAAGCAAGCGTGCAAGAAAGTATGCAAGCAAGCATGCAAGCAAGCAAGCAAGCATGTAAGCAACCACCTAAGCAGGCTTGCAAGTGAGCATGTAAGCAACCACCTAAGCAGGCTTGCAAGTGAGCATGTAATTTTGTCAATCAAATCAATAAACATGCAATTTTATCGGCCTGGGTTAGATGAACATCGCGGGTTACCCCGATCCCGCGATGACCGGTCTATGGTATCTCCTCCAGCGCTCATGAAGCGGGCTGGCGTCCCACTCCCTCACAGCTGCAATCAGTGTGTTAGAGGAAGCATAAATAGTGCAAGAATGCATGCAAGCAAGCGTGAAGCCAGAAGGCAAGCATGCATGCGAACAACAAATCAAGCAAGAATACTCCCAAATGTGCAAGAAATAGTGCAAGCAAGCATGCAATCAAACATGCAAGCAAGCAAGCAAGCAAGCATGCAAGCAAGCAAGCAAGCATGTAAGCAATAATGCAAGCAAGCAGAGTTAGTACGCCAGTGGTGATAGTGAAAATCATTTCATCATCATCGTCATCAACAACATCATCAGTTCGTTTATCGCTACCACGATTTTTAACAGCTGCAATATCTTCCTTGACCCTCTCAGCTATAAACAAACAAGTCAGCCATAGCCGAGCATTTGTTGGAGTCAGGACCAAACCACTGGATTGAGCTTCACAATCCCAAAATTCTGTCCACGGAACGTCATTTCTACTCAAGATTGGTACGTGAAGCAGTTGAAATAAAAAAGCATAAAAATGTCAACCGGGACGATGGATATAAGCTTTCATCTTCGTGGAATCCTGTTATTAATAAGTGTCGACGTCGGGATGAGTGTTGTGAGTCGGTGTGATGGGGTGACAAATAAAAATCACCAATTGCGGGTAGTTCGTGATACGAGTGCTGGTACTATTAGTGATCAAGTGCGGGTAGTTCGAAGGACTCGCGCTGCTAGGCAGACTTGACACCCCACACTTCAGTCCACTCGTGACCACGGCCACTGCAATGTTGCCGAAACGTCGAGGTAAATATTACTCGTGTGTGTTAGCGTGATAAGTCCCGTTGGTGGTATTTTGACTATGAGTGAGAATCACGAAAGTTTAAAACGTTATAAAATTTATTTGAGTTTTATTTAACTTTTAACTTATAATGTCCATTTAAAGAAAATGTTACAAATTACATATTTTTTAAGGGGACGTACAAAATTATGGCTTTTGCGCGTTATTTTAAATAATTAAAGTGGTTCTTTGAGTTAATTCACTATTTTTTTTTTAAATTCTACAGGAACTTACGTCCAAATATGTAGCAAATAAAATATAAAATGTCCTATAAGACCAAAAATCGGTTACTACATTATTTATTTATTTACGGTTTATGGGTGTAAGGGGCTATGACACCCGTATGTCACGGGCGTAAGGGACAGCTATTTTTCTTATTAAGCTTTTTACGAAAATGTCTATAGTTTCACGTTGAAAAGCAAGAAAATTCAAGATTTTACGTAATTATAACGTCCTGCTAAGTTAAACATTAACAATGCTGTGAGGGTTTGAAAATTACCAAAAACTTCTTTTCGCTCTCCTGAAAAGTAGCATTTTGTCCCTTACGTCAATTGAGACTTCCACCATCGATATTGTATTGATGAATGAAACAGATTAAGGGACACGTGAATGGTGAAGTTTTGGTTAATAAATAAAAGAATCAAACAATATGAATTGTAGTGTTAGCATAGCAACTTAATAACATTGCATATTTATAGAAAAGGAGGTAAACATGTACTTTTAAAGTAAAGACTCTAAAATTATTGCACGACAAAGGTAATGCATAAATAAACATATAAAACCACGTATTGATCGGATACAAGGGAAGATAGGTACTAGTAATGAAGTCACGTAACAACTGAAGATCGTTTCCGCGTTAATGTCACATTTATGCAATAGATGATAAG
>NC_133478.1:3681824-3684074 GCF_025370935.1 Choristoneura fumiferana
TCTTGATGCCCAATGCCCATGGCAAAAAATGCTGATGATGCGGCGATGTATTTAATTTGGAGTTTTAATATTTAATTTTAAGTTTAAGTCTTTTAATAGAATTCTATGATATCTATAAAAGAGTGACTTACTGACGCAATAACATGGCACCACCTCGAGTACGGACGGAGTCACGAGTTTAATGGAGGTGCACAAGAAGAGATATTTTAAAGTTCTGCAAGTAAGAGATCTAACGGATTTATTTTTTACTATTTAAAGCTATAGGGTTTTTAATCACAATGCACAATGCTGCAACAGCTGATGTTTATTGCGACGGAGCATTCTGGGCGTTTTTCATACGATAATATGTCCAACAACAAATACCACAGCATTTGAGCGTTATGAGCTTTACACGCGCGCGACAAAGCCAAAGTTGAAATTTATTTTAGTCACTTGCGAATTAGAATATGATGTACCTTACATAGGTACTGGCAGCTCGTTGTGAATAGAAGCGTTGCATGAAAAAGAATCATGAATACAAATGAGTCGCCGTACCGCGAGCAATCAGGAGTTCAGAGGCCACTGTGTCCCCGCACAATACATTGTTTTATTTATTCCGCCTGAATGTCAATCATTTTTGTATGGGTTGGGTTGCCATGTTATTGAACCTTTGAGGTTTATTTCAGGCACGTGCCCGGGCGGTCGTATGGACCTTTTATCTAGAAAAAGACCAAAATGAAGCCGTAAGCGCCCCGACATTAAAAAATTATACAGTGTCACTCGTAATTTCTTACGGTCGATAGGTTGTTTCAATATTAAACATAATACTAGGAATCACAAAACGTAACACATACAACATATAATTAATGATACAGAACACAATAATGAAACACAATATAAGCTACTTTTCATGTAGATATTCCTACGATATCCAGAATATTCCAGGATATCCAGAGATATCGAATGGAAGTCTTAGAGCCTAGTGATTGACGTGGTAGGTGACCCTCAGCTTAGGTTCAAACCTGAGCTCGCCCCTTAGAGTTTTTCGGAATATTATGAAGCATGATTATTATAATTGCTTAAGCTTGTTATTGCTGCCTATTGCTTACCTTGTAATTTTTTCTCTGTGTATCTGTTTTGTGTATTGCTTACTATTTCTGGTGTACAATAAAGAGTCTTTGTATTGTATTGTATTGTATAGTATTATCTGCCTGAAAAGAGATGGCACTGATTTAAAGCGACAGTTGTATATTGTAGAATTGGTAAGTTAAAAATGACAAAATGTTTATGGACCTACCCAAAGTACTGAGAGAAAGAGAGAGAGAGATAGAGAGAGAGGGTGGTTGAATAGAGGGTGCTTAGATGCAGTATTTAAGGGTAAAAAATTAACACGGTTCTGGTACGGATCGAACCCGGGAACTCAAGCTTCGTATTCAGGTTCTCTAACCACTTGGCCATCCGGTCGTTAAAATGTATATAGTTAAGCCGGCCTGCGGTCATGGGACATCATCGCCCCGGAATTGGTCACGGTCATCTTGCCGGTCACGGTTTCAATACAAAACGTCAGCGTCATTATGATGACTAATCAAATTACTGTCCAAAAGCGTAACAAAATTAATGTTTCAAAGTGTTAACATGGGTCAGCACTTCTGGAATTGGTAATACTTGCAGAGTTTCATGGGAAAATTTTGTATGAAGGGACACGTCTCAGTTCTCAGTCGCTAATTTTTAGTATAAATTGAGAGTGAATCGGTGCAAAACAGGGTGACTTTTTAGGAATCGACAGATAATATTAGATCGCTATGCCCAAGCAGTGTATGTAACTTTACCGTACCTATGTACAACACAAAGCTTAGGCAAAAAATTATAAAAAAATTATAACTACTTGAATATACATTATGTAATATTGCCGAGAACCTCTCTTTATTTTGTACCTCCCTTTGATGCCGTCCATCATACTATTTATTTATTTATTTATTTATTTATTCCAACATAAAATTACAGCATTACAGTTAACACCAATGCGCTGTAAAATTCAAATTATACATACAAAAAGACATAAAATACATAGAAAAAAAACTATGAATAGCTAGCTATTATGAAACTTCGTATACATATATGACTTTACATATGTACGTATACTACGTGTATGATTATTAATTTTGTTGCACTCTTTGCTCCTTGCCTGAGAACAGTTATATAAGACTAAAAGTTTATTCAGAATATTTCTTCCATTTCATTGTAACTAATTGTTTTTAAAAATTTAGTGTT
>NC_133478.1:3685376-3752246 GCF_025370935.1 Choristoneura fumiferana
TAAGCTTTTACCCGCGCTTCGCACGCATAAACTATTCGGTCTGGTAGTTGCAATTGAAATTTTCGGGATTTTAACAAATTCCCCTGGAAATTTCAAAATTATATCGTGGTCTTCAATTGAGTTGTGTTGTGAAATAACTGTACAATTCTAAGACTCTAACCGCAGTGCTAAAATTTCAAAAGTTTTCCCTGTCCAAATTCAAATTCATATAATTATTCAGTAAATAGGCGCAATGGGCACTTTTACATGTCATTTTTTTAAATACCAGCACTTTCGAAAGACCATCATTGCCAAAGAATGCGCCGCAAGAAGCTTGCAGAAAGTCATTTTTCAAAATAAAATAAAATACTTAAAAACTACAGTAAGCATACAATTAAAGAAAAAATTACAAAATAATAATAACAATAATACACGGATGTATGGGGTTACAACAGTTACAAAACTATCCCGTGGAAATATCGAGAAAAAAAGTAGCGTATGTGTTATTCCAGACGTCCGGCTACCTACATACCAAATTTCATGCCTCTTAGCCCAGCGGTTGTTATTTCAAGATTCTATCCCTATCCCGTGGGAATATCGAGTCAAAAAGTCACCTATGTTTTATTCCAGACGTCCAACTACCTACATACCAAATTTCATGACTCTAAGCCTAGCGGTTGTTATTTCAAGATTTTATCCCTATCCCGTGGGAATATCGGGATAAAAAGTATCCTATGTTTTAATCCAGGTTATAAACTAACTTTCCGCCAAATTTTCATCCAAATTCCGTCCAGCCGTTTAAAGCGTGAAAAGTAAACAAACATACTCACTCACTCACAAACTTTCACATTTATAATATTAGTAGGATAATGTCATAAGGCTGCGTTTCTACCAGAGATGATGTGCAAGGATGCGTTGCAAGGAATGTTTGTCATGAAACCATAGGAATATTTCATGTAAGTACCTATCCTCGCTCCGCTGAGCTAATTCCACCCAGAGCTTTTGCCATCCAGTCGTATAAAAAAAAAAAAAAAAAAAAAAAAAAAAGAGCTACGCTGTACGAGGATAGGTAAATGAAGCGTTCTACTTATTGGTTCATGACAAACACATCCTCACAACGCATCCCGCACATCTCTGATTGAAACGCAGCCTAACGGTACAAATTTGCGAGTAAGACGGCGAGAACGATCTAAGGCCGCACTCGGAATCACCATGGTTTTTGCCACTTCACTCTGTCACACGGAGTATGAGGTAGAAAGAGATGGTTAATACGGTCGTGAGCGCGCGTTAGACAATACAGTCTCTGGACGAATCTGCCCAAGGTTCTGCCATCCGCAAAACACACAAATAAACATCTTTTTATCCTCGCTAACATCTCAATGATATTCGCGCGTCGCACAAGGCTGTACCAGAACGTATCATGCTGACGTCATTGGCATCTCATTGAGATTAAGGTAATTTATGCTTTACCTACACTGTAAAGTCATCGACATAGCTCAGAGAATTAGCAAGTTGAAGTGGCAGTGGGCTGTCTGCCGAAGAAAAGACGACTGTTGGTGAAAAAACAGATATTGAGTGGAGACCGCGTTTCGGCAAACGTAGTGTGGTAGCTTTCGGCAAGGTGGAGTGACGATCTACAATAAAAAAAATCTCAATGGTTATTTTTGTATATTTTTACTAATGTATCTTCGGGAAATAACCGTGGCCATATTGCTTTACCATTTATCAAAACTACGACGGAATTCACGATTATTATGCAATTTGAGATATTTAGCATTGAACTTGTAATAATTTGTTGACGATGAAAATTATCTGTCGTTTCGCCATTACTTTGCTTGCTGGCGAGGTCGGGCCTAATTGTAAGTGGAAGTTTGCAATCGCTGCGTCTTTTTGATGATACCTCGACATGGCATTACGTCGTTTACCGATGCGATTTTGGTCATAAATAATGGTCAATTGAAGGATTAAATAATTAGTATAACCAATGTAAAAACTTTAACGTTTGCAATTTGAAGAAGAGACCGACAATAAATCTGATAGGACAACGTCATAAATAAGTGATCATTTCTGTACATTGTCGCTTTCAGTTGCTACACAATTTCGTATGACTTTTCAAACATGACGTTAAGACACAAGGTACAAAAGTAATCACTTATTTATGACGTTGACTGTACAAAGTACTGCAAAATATTTAACGCAAAATGACATTATTACAGTAATATTCCTTAAAAATCATAGAGAATCAAGGAAGGAATTATTCGAAATTTTTTTTAGTAGACATTTTTTTATTCTTCTATGGGAACGAAGGCGCGGGATTAAGAATTTTGATTTAGTCATTGAGTACAAGTAGAAAATCGTCCACTCAAAATTATACGTCGAATCAGGCAAAAATTACAATTTAAAATACATCAATTCACCCATCCCATAGAACGTAAAGTGGGGGTGATTTTTTTTTCTCATCCAACCTTGTCGTGTGGGGTATCGTTGGATAGGTCTTGTAAAACAATTAGGGGTTTGCTGAATCGATTTTTCGATTTAGTAATTTTTTTGCAAAATATTCAATTTTAAAGTGCAAATTTTAATTAAAATCGAGTTTCGAGAAAATCGAGAATTAAGTTTTCTTGAGAATTATTAGTAGTTTACGAGTAAGAGTAAATAGCAGCCTAAGGTATAAAAATACCTAAACTTGGAATATTCCGTACAAAATACGAAATCCTTAGAAAAATATTACTTATTTTTTTCGTAATGGCTACGGAACTCTATTTCGGGCGTGTCCGACACGCTCTTGGCCGGTTTTTATAAGAAGATTTTGTTGCTGATAAGGGCCGCTCTAAGGTTCTGCTAATAATTTGCCCATAGAAATTGGACGTTAAAGTTCGAGTAGTTTAACATATCTAAATAAATATGTAAATGTTAGCTACAACAGCAATCAACTGTCAAGTAATAGCGTTACCAATCGCCATAGCTAAACGTAATATGTCATGATTTCACAAAGCTATGTCACTATTATATGACATCCGGTATCCTATACTTAAGCCTAACAAGTTTAGTAAAATCGGTATATATGTCGGCGGCCGATCGTAAAATCCGCCAGATCACGAAATTCCTAGGCAATCGTGAAACGCCGCCATTTCATGAATGCCTAAACGTTGGCAGGCATATCACGATGTGCCTGAGAAATAATACGGCAGATCGATTAGAGCAACGCATTCGTCGATATTCCTAGCTCTATACCGGGGACATCGTAAAATAGTTTCTTTTTTGGCCGCTGGTGGCGCTGCGTATGCAATGGCGGCCTGCTCAGCTGACCGTCCGTGTTTGTTAGCGCTGAAAAATTGGCGTCGCAACAAAATGATCTTTAAACCGAGAAAATGGTACAATAAAAATTAAAAAAAAATTTTTTTTAGAGTATCACCCATCCCATAGAACGTAAAGTGGGGGTGATTTTATTTCAATCCAACATGTAGTGTGGGGTATCGTTGGATAGGTCTTGTAAAACCATTAGGGTTAGCTGAATCGATTTTTCGATTTAGTAATTTTTTTGCATAATATTCAATTTTAAAGTGCAATTTTAATTAAAATCGAGTTTTGAGAAAATCGAGAATTAAGTTTTCTTGAGAATTATTAGTAGTTTACGAGTAAGAGTAAATAGCAGCCTAAGGTAAAATACCTAAACTTGGAAATTCGTACAAAATCCGAAATCCTTAGAAAATATTACTATTATTTTCATGATCTGCCTATAATACGGAACTCTATTTAACATATCAAATGTTAGCTACAACAGCAATCAACTGTCAAGTAATAGCGTTACCAATCGCCATAGCTAAACGTAATATGTCATGATTTCACAAAGCTATGTCACAATTATATGACATCCGGTATCCTATACTTAAGCCTAACAAGTTTAGTAAAATCGGTATATATACGTTGTTTTTAATCCACATTAATGTTACTTGTTTTAACTACTTACTTAGGCTCCGGTGTACGAATAAATTCTGATATCTATTTTATTTAGGAACGTCTAGTCTAAATTTAAATATGTATTAGTAATAGATTATAGTTAATTGTGTTATTATTGTTGTAAATAAATGTTTTTTTGTATCTTTAAATGAAACATGAAGGATATAGTTGTGGACCCAGTGAACCCTAATATCAAGTAACGATACAATGAATGATTTAATCACGCCATCGTGATCTTGCCAAGTTTCAAGGCGAAGCATCAATGGGAAGGCTCAATGAATACCGAGAATTGATTGTGGTTTTGTTTTCATTGTTTTAAAGAATTGACGAGACGGTTTGCCTTTTGTGACTCCATGTACTAGGCGACAACACGTTATACTCGTGTTTGAAATCAGTATCTGAGATGTTTACTTATGTCTATATATTTCTGGGGTTTTTCATAATAAGTGTACTTACGCTTTACTTTTTTTTTAATTAGGTAACTGGGTTATTTCTTACATTGAATTATTAGCACTATTGATTTGGATGAAGAAAAAAATTGAGTAACCTACCTACCTTACCACAATTTTTTTGAATGATGATGATGATGATGATGAAAATGAGCTGGGATAACTCCGTCGTGCGTTTAGCTTGCGCTTCATTTCTGGGTTATACCAGATATTTATAGATAGCTAGCTTGTTTCCCGCGACTCCGTCTGCGTAGAATTCGCTTATCGCTATCCCCCGGGAACTATACAATAATCCGGGATATAAACTATCCTATATCGTTCCCCGAGTCTCAAACTATTTGTATACCGAATTTCATCTAAATCCGTTCAGCGGTTTAGACGTGATGAGGTAACAAATAAACAAAAAGAGTTACAAACTTTCGCATTCATAATATTTATGTGGTATTAGCTCTGTAACGAAATTATTGACCACTGTGGTAGAGCATCATCTGACTGACTCCAAACGAAGATACAAACAAGTTTTTGGAAGGCTATGGGGCTGTTTCACCATCTATTGATTAGTGTTAACTGGCGGTTACGTGTGATGCCGTCTCTATTTGTTTTGTTCGAATAGACGGAGACCGCATCACATTTAACCGTCGGTTAACGCTAATCAATGGATGGTGAAACAGCCCCTATGAGTACCAAAATATACGACCAAGTTTAATTACAGCTTCCTTTCTTCAAATATAGTCATGGATTAAATTGATTAAATGTTCTTGGTCAATTTTAGAAGTTGTTTGGTTGGAAAAAAATCGGCCAAGTGCAAATCGGGCTCACGCAACGAGAGTTCCGTACAAATTTGTACAGGTATCTATGAATATTCAGTGTTAGCAGGGCCTCCTAAAGCAAAACGTACGCATTGTGGGGTGACAATCGGTTGCGCTATAAAAGAGCTATTATCATACCAAATTTCAAGTTTGGAGTGCACCTTTATGCAAGGTCCGCCCGGATTGCTACCACCATTTTTCTCGCTAATCCTGCCGTGAAGCAACAGTGCTTGCACTGTTGTGTTTCGGCGTGAAGAGTAACGGTGAAATTACTGGCACTTGAGGTATCCCATCTTAGGCCTCTAGGTTAGCAACGCATCTGCAATACCCCTGGTGTTGCAGATGTTTATGGGCGGTGGTGATCTCTTACCATCAGGAGACCCACTTGCTCGTTTGCCATCCAGTCGAATAATAAAAAAAGTTTCTAGGACAACCGGAATTAACTCTATAGGTTTTCGGTTACGACAATGAACAGAAACACCTTTTTTTCTGTCTATCGCCTAGCATCCTGATTTAGTCACTACTTTAAGGGGTAGCAGACTTAAGTATTTGATATTAACTTCAACTTGATACGATATGAATGATACACATTAATAAGAGAAATGGTTTCGAAAAAGGTTTCCGTTTTTTTCCTTTTAAGGTACGGAACCTTAAAAACGATTTAATGCGTGTCGAAAACCCGTATTGATAACCCGGTTTGGTATTTTACGTGCAAAAAAACAACCTTCAAAGACGTTCATAGACAAGATTATTTATTGTTTTAAGTACTTATAACATTTTATTTTTACTTGTTTTTTTTACCCTGTTGTATCTATTTCAATTTTATAAAATAAACATAGGTACAATACAAAAATAAACAGTAAATACTGTTCATTTTCTAATAATGTCGTATTTTTGTCGTTATTTAGAGTTTGACGCTACATGTGTATCATTGGATGTATAACAAGATAAACAGAATAAAGTCAAAAAATTTAGACGTTTTAGGGAGTTTGTCATAAAATTGAGTGATGTTAAATGGAGTTTAATCTGTACATCAATGAAAAGGATAAAATTGCTTGTCCTGTACTTTCCAAACATTAAAACGATAAACGTAAGTTTCTTGAAATACTTTAAACCGGTTGGGAGAGGTAAAATAGGTCGTATACATCATCATCATCATAATCATGTCAGCCGAAAGACGTCCACTGCTGGACATAGGCCTCCCCCAAGGCTCTCCACTCAGACCGGTCTTGTGCTTTCCGCATCCACCGCGATCCCGCGATCTTAACCAAGTCGTCGCTCCATCTTGTTGGAGGCCTACCGACGGTCCGCGGCCGCCATTCGAGAACCTTCTGGCCCCATCGGCCATCAGTCAGTATCAGTCAGTAGTAGTCAGTGACTAGTAGTCAGTCAGTGTCGTATACATATAATATAATATTTAAGCAGCTTTTCCACCAATAATGTTCGAGAATGTGTTGCGAGGAATGTTGTGTTAACCAATAGAAACGCTTCATTTACCTCGCCTCGCTCCGCTAAGCTTTTTCCACCAGAGATGTGCTGTGCGAGGATGTGTAAATGAAACGTTTCTATTGGTTAATGAAAAACACATCCCTCGCACATTATTGGTGGAAAGAACGAACCAAAAAGATAACCAGGGCAGCTACCATGAAATTCGAAAATCGAAGTTCATATCGCTACCTCCCTCTCGCTCTCGTATTAAATAATACTAGCGTCAGCGGGATGGCGAGATATGAAGTTCGAATTGGGCCAGCAGGGCTACTACGAAACTCGAAACACGAAGTTCGTATCGTACCGTCCCTCTCGCTCTCGTACTAAATAATGTAAGTGTCAGAGGGACCGCACGACATGAACTTCGAGTTTCGTAGTAGCCCTGCAGATAAGGTAGCTAACTACGGACGGGCAAAAGAATAGAAAATATGTGGTATAGGTATTTAATTATCCTCTTACAGACTCTATAACTAGTCCTAAAGCAACGACTTATTAAAACAACTTATCTCCATTTTCATTTAAAATTTAAACTCTACCAGTTATTTTAAAGGGTATTCATTTGAAAGTCAGCAGAGAAGCGATACTTAGTTATGAAGTGTAACTTCTTTTAATAATTAAACACATGAACATCGCATCGTAATTAGACACCGACAAATGATGTTTGTTTGAGTTTTATCTTCAAAGATGATTAAGCCTGTTATCTTGTAGCGACGAAAAATTATGAAATAGGTACTAAAATTAATGAACCACAATAATATTACACCCGTGGTCACTGAATACATGTGTTAATAAAGGATTTGTCATTTGTTAGGATAAAATGTGTTTTTTTTTATTTATAACAAAAAGCAATAAAACACAATACATTTAACATTTAAAAATATGTATAAAAAATATATAAGCTAGCCTAACCTATAAATAAACAATCCCTCCTAGGTCACCGTCGCTGTTCATTGTCCCCAGAAGGCTGGCAGCATTCCCGCGTTGTATCGCAAGGCTAATCCTTTGCCCGAAATAACTGCCAACCCTCTGGTCACCTGAAACATTAATCAGGGCGCACGGATATCTCTTTCGCGATATCGCGTGCGCCTGGCCCCCACGGCCCTGGGGTCTTAACACCAAACGGCGCAAAAATATAGCCCTCCCCAATGGCTGCATATTTAAATATAATGACCCGGATAACTCACGTCTTAAATCGAGTTTAGCTCGACATGTAACGGTGTTAAATACTCGTGCTGCGTCATCGGTGTGTGTGAACGTACCTTTACAGAGCGATGTTGTTAGTGTTGTGTGCTACCCTACATTTGACAGTTGTAATGATGATGAAAGCGCGGGTAGTTGTGTGCCGGTGTCAGTTTCGTCGGGTAGTCGCGCGAGCAGAGCGGCGGCGCGCAGTGCGCGTGTTGCAGCAGCCGCTGAGTCGCGTTGCTCCGAAGACGAAGGGCTACGGATTAGCCCGAAAAATGACGAGCTAAACTCGATTTAAGACGTGAGTTATCCGGGTCATTATATTTAATATGGGTGAGTCTCACGGTAGTTTCATGTTCAAAAAGGCTGCATATTTATTTGTATAACTGATAATAATATGAAAGTAGTTTGTTTAGAATCGAAAGTAGAATCAGTTCCATTTTAAGAAGTTTTTTTTATTCCTTTATTATTGTGCCCAGTCTATAATCCAGTCTTTCCACCAGAGATGTGCGAGGGTACGTTGCGAGGAATGCCGCTTTATTTATTTATCCTCGCTCCGCTGAGCTGTTTCCACTAGAGCTGTGCTGTGCGAGGATAGGTAAATGAAGCATTTCTATTGCTTCGTGTCATGACAAACACATTCCTTACAACTCATCCTCGAGAATCTTTGGTGAAAACTCAGCCTAAAAGTTACAAATACAAAATACACTCAACAATTAAGTGTCTTAGTGAGGTTGAATATTATTTAGTTAAATGCTGGCCGTTTTTCTGTCGATTTCGATTTTGTTCTAAAAGCGGGTAGTTCGAAATCTGATGGTCCTGTTACTATACTTCCCTCGAAGTCGCACTTCAAATTGAGAGGAGCTGTATTTCTCGCGTAATTAGTGTTCACTGGAACATACTCACAAGTGAATCAGAATGTAGAGTTCATAATCGATAGCTCCTACGCAGAGTTACCGTGGCGTGGAAGTACTATAAGTAATATAATTGAACACATTTACGCTACTTGTTTTTTTTTCGAAACAAACCTTTGCTCATCCCTCGAAAACTGCTCTTTTTTCCTACATAAAAAGTAGGTATTATCCTGTTGTTCGTTCTGAACTTCTTATGATGTACATGTCTAAGCAAAATTTCATGGCAACCGGTTCAGTAGTTAAGGGGTGAAAATGGAACAAAGAAACGAACTGCTTTCTCATTTATAATATTACTAAGGATAGTATGTTTTTAGGCGTAAAACAGATATTTAATCGTAAGGTAAATTTCTTGACCTAGGTATGTACTTAATTACAGCATTATTTATTTTTATAGTCGTCTTCATAAAACTTTTGATTTTGATTATTAAACTTTTACTTTTTGTATTATTAGTAAGTTCGTTTTTTGTTTACCATTATTTTATTAGTCATTGTTCTTCGTTGTGTTTTTAATCTGTTATTTTATCATTAAAATTAATGAGTGTGATAAAGTGCCGTTTAAACAATAAATATGAGTAATAGTGTAAAACAAACGAATTTAGACCTACTAATGAAGTGTACATAAGCAATTACGAATGAGGGTCTATTAGATGCCCAAAGTCAAAGAAAGGATTTAATGAGTTAATATTCGTAATTTCAGTACGGCCCGTGTAACATACAATCTTAATACTTATTAATATAACTGAATTGAAGTAAAATTAAAATATTTTCAACTCTAAAGTATTATTAAGCCGAGTTCTGAAGAAACAAAATAAACAACCGACTTGAGCTCATCTTTTTTTGAAGTTGGTCAAAAAAATTCCACAAGGCACGATCAAATTTGTTCCTCCCAAAAAACGTTTTTTTTAAAGCACTTTCCCCTAATTTTGCAAGGGCGACAGCAAACGCAACGCACAACGGCGTTAACAGCGTCATGTTGGCAAACAAACGTATTTGCGCGCTGTTTACAGTGATCGGTCTTAAGCTGTTGGCAGTGTGACTTGTGTAGATTAGGTGTGACAAGCTGATAGCAGGGAGACGTAGCTACAGAATATGGTACTTGTAATATTGCCTAGCGACTTTGTAGTGGTGGTGGTGATTTGGCAAATGGAATTATAGAAAGAATAAAGAAAGAAAGAAGACAATTATTGACTAATACAGAAGATACACAAATACATTTACTTACACATTTACACACAAATAACAAAAATAAAACATAAATAAAAGAAAATAAATACAGAAATAGTACATAATACACAACTTTGTGTGTCGCTGACTCAGCATTATGCTGAGGCGTTAAACGCCAGCAGCGCTGATTTTCCGCCAGAACCGTCTGTGACTCACGGAACGATGCACAAAATAAATATACAAAATAAACAACTTACCTTAATGAAAGAAAAAAATAAGAAATAAAAACATTTGAAAAACTAAAAGACTAAAAATTGTTAGTTACAACAAGTACTTAAATTTTTAATATAAACCATTTGGACTAGTATTATCAAACATGCATGACTCAAAAACCATTCGTCTTCTACAGACATAACGCCTGCCCCCAATGGAAACTGAAGCTACTGTATCCTAGTGATTAGAGAACTCCCATCTAATCACTAGGATACTATACGATCGCCACTGAAAATTTTATTCTTAACGGTAGTACTATTAGTTATTCTGTGACTAAACGCTATGGTCATCCGTTATACCTAATCCGTACACCTTGTGCGCTGTTCCATTAGAACGCCGACATTTCCCCGACTTTCTCGCTGTGGTTGCAACAGCTCTAGACAATCCACGAGACGACAACCCAAGCAGTGCTGCGGCAGTATAGAAAGAATCGCGGCGCGCTCCACTCGTGCGCATCTCAATATGTCGGCCACAGTCGAAACCAGTTGGAAGTAAGTGATGCGCGAGGCGAAAGTTTTTTACCAGTTTTTAAGACATATTGGGTATCGTAATTTTGTAATTAATACACCGTGTCAAGGGCATTAAGAGCAGAATTTAGATTAATTCTTAGTGTAATTTCTGTTTGTGTCGGACTAAATAGGAACCTGATTTTCCTTACTTTCTTCGGTGCGAATTGCAGAAACACGGTTTTTAAAGTTTGTGCGTTTTGAAAGTTTTACTATAGCGCATTTTTATTCGTCTACGAAGACGAAGAGGTTCTTGTTCTACTTAAACAAACCAGATTTCTAATTTTAATAGAGACCGTTCTTGGCTCTTTACATTAAAGAAACGATTTTCTTAACATAATTATCATAAGCCATTTATCTCGTGGTGTTTGCGTAAGTATTTTCCTCTCTGCATTCATGAAATAAAAAAAACTTTTTTTATGTTTGAGTAGTTTATAAATTTGTCTATGTCTCATTTCTGTACATAAATGCACCATTCTCTAAATATCTAAATATCTAACTAAATATCTAAAGGTTACAACTTGACTTTTGTGATCTTTAGACTAAACCTGTTCTTAGAAATATCATCTCTGCAAAACAATGCGTATTTACTTGCGTTTATAGTTATTCAACATTGCACGATAAATAAATAAAACTTAACCTGATTTGATTGGGTTACTCTTTTTAATAACAAGTATCATCACATCGTATTATGATATATTAAAAAGGGGCGTAAAAACACTTTTTTCACTACTCATATCATACTCATATCCAAAAAGTTTATAATATTTAGGTATGCTGGATGTAGGCTGCACAAAATGAGTTTAATGCTCTAGTGCATAAAATAATTCATAATTTAATTCTGACTCTAGAAATCAATAAAAAAATATTGTATTTTGTCTTTATTTCTTTAATATATTTTGTTCTATATTCCTTAATGAATGAAATTAGGGAATAGTAATACTTACTTAAGATTATGTGCAAGAACACCAATGCCACACACATTACAGTTCATGGACAGGTACTGGAGAGGGTGGAGGAGTATGTCTATCTCGGTCAAACCATGAGCCTAGAAAAGAGCGGACAGGACCTGGAAATTCAGCGTCGAATTCGCTTAGGTTGGGCGGCATTCGGTAAATTGTCCGACGTGCTCAGAGGGGATATACCTCTTAACCTCAAGCGCAGATGCTTCGAACAGTGTGTCCTCCCGGTGCTGGTATATGGAGCCGAAACTTGGACGCTCACGCAGAAGGTCATACACAAGCTGCAAGTCACGCAAAGGGCGATGGAGCGGGCGATGTTGGGCATATCTCTCCGTGACAGATTCCGAAATACGGAGATTCGGAGACGAACAAAGCTCACCGATTTAGCCAAGGTAATCACCCAAAGGAAGTAGAAGTGAGGTGGACACATATGCCGCAGGAGTGATGGAAGATGGGGGAAGGACGTGATGGAGTGGAGACCCAGAACCGGGCGGAGAAACGTTGGTAGACAGGAGATGAGGTGGACCGACGACCTGGTCAAAGTGGCGGGAAGGTGCTGGATGAGGAGAGCACTGGAACGCGATGAGTGGCGAGCAATGCAGGATGCCTACACTAAGCATTGGGTGGCTATGGGCTGAAGAAGAGGAGAAGAAGAATACTTCTTTATAGAAATTCATGCAACGTAAAAGCTTGGATATTAACATTTATTTGCAATATTGCTGTATCATTTTCCCACGTTTGAAGTGAAAAGCAGGATATAAAATAAGTTTTAAAACTTTTGTGATCTCACTCATAGTCAAAATACCACAAACGGGACTTATCACGCTATTATTACACAAGTAATATTTACCTCGACGTTTCGGCAACGTTACAGTTGCCGTGGTCACGAGTAGACTGAAGTGTGGGGTGTCAAGTCTGTCTAGCAGCGCGAGAGCAGTAGAGAGTAGAGTAGCAGTGCCAGGATATAAAACTCGTTCATAAAAGCCATTTTACCCTCAACTTATATACTCCCCGGCCTGCATCTCGATCACGAGTAGATAGATACAAATGTCTCGGTAAATGATGACTTTTTGCACTTGTTTTACAATCTACTATTAATCGCTAAGCCAATGTTATTGGTTAGGTTACTATTTGAAAACACTCATTTTAATTTTTAAATTGCAAAAAAAAAGTTTTAAGCACTGAATTAGATCATACGCCTTTCTCTTTTTGTTTTAACAAAGGATGTCACGCATGTTTCTTTTCAAATTTGGCAACTGTTTATATATTTTCATTTTTATGAATATCGACATTATTTGCTAAATATACTAAGAAAACTTTCCACTCTGGTATCGTTTTAAACATGTTTTTTTAAAGTACATTTATCTAATTTGCATTTGTTTTAACTCGTATAATAGAGAATGTTACCATATTCAAGTTGTTATACGACCTGTACTCTTTAAATATTTCTAGCGTATTGCTCTCTATTTTAACGTGACTTTTATTTTTAACTCTAAGGAGAACAGATGCAATGATAAATGTTGAATTGCATTTAATTCCAGTTAGTCGATTTTTCAGGACTTCACCCGTTAGCTTCAAAACTTTGAATTCTCGTATTCCCAAAACTATTGGACGATTATAAGATAACTAGTTTTTTCAACTGTGCATTTTCCGGGATAAAAATTAGCCTATGTCACTCTCTGGCCCATAAACTATCTCTATGCCGAAAATCACTTCGATTCGTCGCTGCGCTTCGACGTGAAAGACGGACAAACATACAAACACACTCACTTTCGCGTTTATTATTAGTATGGATAATAGGGTAAAAAATGTCGCGTAAATTATATAAAAACTTAAAGGAAAACGGATCCCGACTGTTAAACTTTAAGTCACTTACTTGACAGATTCAAAAACACTTTTTTATTAATGAAAAATAAAAGAAGTCGGGATTTTCGTTTATTTTTTGGTAAAATGGTAACTTAAAATTATTAGCTTTCATTTATTGATACCCATCATCATCATCATCATCCCAGCCTATATACGTCCCACAGCTGGGCACAGACCTCTCAGAACAAGAGGGCTTGGGCCATAGTTCCCACGCGGGCCCAGTGCGGATTGGGAACTTCACACGCACCATTGAATTACTTCGCAGGTTTGTGCAGGTTTCCTCACGATGTTTTCCTTCACCGCAAAGATACCATTGATACCCATATTGTTGGAAATATTATTTAGCACTCCGACAGTTTTGAAGAGTCTAGTGATATCTATGTTGAAAACCAGCTAGCTGACCAGGCTACAAAGTGGACCATAAAAATAGTCATAGATAATACGAACAAATGTCCATACCTGGGCAGTTAGGTAAATATATATACCATATGCATATGCATTAACAATCCAGTGTTTTGCTTTCGGTAATTAGTAAATAGGACTCCACCTGTTTTGAATTTAATAGGACTCTACCTGTTTTGAATTTAATAGGACTCTACCTGTTTTGAATTTAATAACAATCTTACTATAGTTATGCAGTTAAAACTGACAAACTAACAATCCATACTATTATTATAAATGCGAAAGTGTGTTTGTATGTTTGTCCGTCTTTCACGTCGAAATGGAGCTACGGACCGACGTGATTTTTGGCATAGGGATAGTTTATGGGTCAGAGAGTGACATAGGCTACTTTTCATCCCGGAAAAATGCACAGCTCCCGAGGGAACAACACGCGATAACCGTATTCCACGCGTTCGAAGCCGCGGGCAAAAGCTAGTCTACATTATAAAAATCAGTACAACCACGGTTCAATTATCACCAGATCATCTAATTGTCTTATTGCAGTCAAGATCAGCGATAATTGCTGTTTGGTAACAGTAGATAACCCTTATCGGCTGTGGTGTAATGTTCTGATTGACTATGCAATTCATTGTAGACTGCCCAAGTCCATGTATAATTTGATTTCATCCTACCGATATAATACAAATATTCTTTACAAGCTGTTGCCCGCGACTTCATCCACGTCCACGTTTTTGAACTATGCAATTTTCCGGGATAAAAACTATCCTACCATCCCAGCCTATAATATACGTCCCACTGCTGGGCACCGGCCTCCTCTCAGAACAAGAGGGCTTGGGCCATAGTTCTCACGCGGGCCCAGTGCGGATTGGGAACTTCACACGCACCATTAAATTGCTTCGCAGGTTAGTGCAGGTTTCCTCATGATGTTTTCCTTCACCGCAAAGCTCGTGGTAAATTTCAAATGTAATTCCGCACATGAATTTCGAAAAACTCAGAGGTGCGAGCCGGGGTTTGAACCCACGACCCTCTGCTTGAGAGGCAATAGGTCAAACCACTAGGCCACCACGCCTTTTTTACACTAAAAACTATCCTAAATAACTCACTTTTTAAGCTTCTTTTGCTAAATATGTGTAAATTAAAAACGCTTTTATCATTAAACACTAACAATTGGGCCACTGGTGTCTTGGAGAGATTAACTTCATTTGACCTGTTGAATGTTCTCTCCCTTTTTGATAAAAGTTCATGATTCAAACCTCGTCGTTACATAATATTAGGTTCAAAAAATAGTCTTGAATGATGTGCATTGTGAGGCATACTGTCAATGTAAGAGTAAATTAACCGAAAACAAAAATACTGCGCTGTAGAAAAAAAAGGAAGATCCTTGAATCCGTTAGATTACGTTGTTTCTATTTATTGTTAAAATGGCCATAGGAGCTGATGACTTCTTAATCTTTACCTACTTCAAAGGTAAATAAGCGTGTTAACTTATGTACAATTGTGTATGTGGTGTTTGTAATGAACTATTGTATACTTCCTACGTAAATGTAAATGACAAGGTTATAGTCAACGATACTTATGAGAAGCATTTCTTATTTAACTTCTACAGTAACGTTATTTTCAAGATTGATTTCTTACATAGGTTTTTTTTTCTTATCGGTTCAAGACATTTTTTTTCTAAATTGAAGAGACCTTCTATTTACAAAAAAAAACAGATAATAAATCACGAAACTAAATTAAACAAAAATACGACATTGAAGAACTTCCATTAAGTGTGTCTATTAGGGTACCTGTTACTCCCCGTTTGATCTTATTAACAAAAGACCAAATCTGTTTACAATCATAAATTATTAATTTCTTCAGTAATTAAATATAAAATACAACTGAGTTAAATACATCATCCTTTTTTAAAGTTGGTTAAAAGAGGCTCCATGAAGACTCATAGAAATAGAAATTTCGGTCGAACATAATCAAATGCAAATACTGGTTAGTTACTTTCAAACTATAACGACAATTGCGATATTTCGCAGCAACAAAAGAATAATTACAAAGAAAATGCAAATTTGGCCAAAAATACGTAATTCCATACCAAATGTAAATAAACAATGGAAGACAAAGTTATTGCTTCAGTTCACTACAGCGCTGATGTCGTAAAACACTTAAGATAATAGGGTACGAAAATATTGTTAGTTCCGATTTTGTCCACCGCATTTAATAAGTTGGTAGTTGCATGAGTTACAATGACCATCCACACAATGCCAAAATGGTTCGTGTCACTCAACAATAAGCTGTGAGAATATTGTGACACTGGAATATCTACGAAAATGTCACACACTAAAGAAAGATACGGCACGTGCATGTATCACGTGTTTTAATTGATATACGTTAGACTTCATAGTAATTGCAGTGAGGGCTAAACAAATTGAATCTGATGTCATTCTTGAAACTTTTTAGCACGGAAGTTCCTTTAATCTAAATTCTAATACTTAGTTTATTCAGCCAATCGGGTTGACCAAAATGACAGCCCTCAATGGATTTTTGACTTTGATAAAGAGTTAAGTATTTTTTGGAACTTTCGTACTTAACACTAAATGTAAAAAAAAATACTAGATGTAAATATTTTCTAAATTGCTTTCTTGGGGTTGGATTATGGATATGAGGCTATTACATATTATTTTAGGTATATTTTACAAATAATGATCCAACCGTATCATATCTGGAGGAGCCCAAACTTGGTGTTTTGAAAATAATTTTTATTTTAATTTAAAAAAAGTGGCTGAAATATAATGATGTGATAACTATATTTTTAGAATAGGTTTAGTAAGCCCTTTCATTAGATACTACACACGATAGGTATCAGAACAAAAAAAAATATTTCCGTACAAAAAAAATGCGTCATAACCCCCTCCTTTTTTGTTTTTTTTTTTCGTGCTACGGGTCAAATTGATTCGTATGGTCTGAAGATCAATCTTTCCAATTTTCATGCCTATAACACCATGTGCAGCTTTTTTTGCTAGCAATACTAACAAAATTAAGTACACAGTATGATCTTCAAGAAACATAAATATCATAATAAGTAGATCTCTCGTGATATCTTCAGTGGTTTTTTATGTGCATTGTCTGCTCTTCTTTACTGCCCTCCTAAGGCAAAAGGTGGGATCTTAAAAAAAACACGTTTGAGTTATTTACTTATATCATAATGATGCAGAATGTCTTAAGCTACACTGGTATAAATAACTCAAAAGTATTTTTTTTAGATACCACCTTATGAGGCGAGGGCAGTATAGGTAGGTAGGTATAGGTAGTTTTCTCGTCAGTGTAGTAGGTATAGAAATCTAAAATTAGCAACATCTGCATGGCATCGTTAAATGTGATGACAAGACACCTCGTTTTGCGGCAGTCATAATATCATAACACCATACGGTGTTGGCATGGTTTTGCACACAACCTAGCTGTTTCCCGGAAATGAACAACCTACTCATCTTTGTAAAGAATGTATAGTTACAGTTGAGATGTAATTAATAGCGTCTGTACAATTGTATGTTTACGATTAGACATGACATGTTTGCTTAATAATCGGATTGGGTTTGTTTGCGAAGTGCGTTTATGAGAGGAATGTGTTTAAATTCATAAATTTTAAAAGGAATAACGAACATTTGATATTAATAAATTTATGGCTAATTTGATATAATTAATTAGGCCAACTTTCAGATCGTATGTAGTCTACAGATTGGTTTAGATTCGGTTAGGTTTGTTTTATAACAATATATTGTAAAGTTACCAATTTCTAGAATATCGCATTACATCTATTAAACCTCGCACCGCCAGCCAGCAATGGGTGATGTGATGTCCAATGAAAACACAGTTCTTCAACCAACCAACCTTCTCTAATTCTTAAAATAGCCAACCTTCAACTTACCACATTTTAACTCCACTAGTACCTACTAGTGTTCCGCTTGGAAGATCATAACCGACTGCCTGACAAAACCATTTCCGAAAGGACTATTTTGAAATGTCTCACTCAAACGTGGACCAATGGACCAATAGCTATCCAGTACAAGTGGCGGCATCTAAAACTACCCGCCAATAATATCCGTTCAGAAATCGTTTTCCTACTAATAACAAGTTTGTAATCAAAATATAACAAATAATTGGTAATAATTTTGCTAACATTAATAATTAATAACAAAACACATATTATAATGAATATAAGATACCAATTGCTTACAAATTAAATGTATTTTGGCCGTTTGAAAAAAAAACTTGCATTGGGGATGTTCTGTGAATAAACGATTATTTGTGTTACTAACCCTTTTAAATAAGATTACATGTTACTAACAATCTATGGACCCTGGTCTGCAATAAACGCTTATTATTATTATTATTTATTGAGTCTACATCTAAACTTTTAAAGGTCGATTCTAATACTTTATACTTACTTGGTTTCAATACTGTTTATCATCAGCTAATTATGGGGTCCACCACCTTAAAGTTGACTATCATTTCCATGTCATAAAACATCGATAACACGCCTCTATCCAGTTGAAAGTTCGACTTTAGCCACATATTATTCATGTGACACAAAGTTGTATAAAAATTTATAGACCGCTAGTTTACTTACTAAAAAAATCTAATTAGTCAGTTACATTATTAGAAAATATTGGACACGTATTTTTAGGGTTCCGTAATCAACTAGGAACCCTTATTATAGTTTCGCCATGTCTGTCCGCGGCTAAGCTCAGAGACCGTTATAGTACTAGGAAGCTGTACCTAATTTGCCATGAATACCTATACATATCAGTAACGCCGACAAAGTGGTAAAATAAAAAAAAAACTAGGGTACCTCCCATTCCCACAGACGTAGTGGGGTGAACGTTTTTTCTGGACTAGCCCTATAGTGTGGGGTATCATTGGATAAGTCTTTTAAAACCATTGCGGGATTTACCAGACGATTTTTCAATTAAGTGATCTGTTTGCAAAATATTCAACTTTAAAGTGCAAATTTTCATTGAAATCAAGCGTCCCCCCTCCCCCCTCTAAAATCTAAACTGTTGGTTGGAAACATTTGAAAAATTCAGGATGGTATATCAAATTTACAAGGAAAATTACAACGGCCAATATTGCTTGAGAATTATTAGTAGTAAATAGCAGCCTAAGGTAGGTATACTATAAACCTACCAAAACTTGGAATATTCCGTTCACAATACGAAATCCTTGGAAAAATATTACTTGATTTTTTCGTAATGCCTACACACGTGTGACACGCTCTTGGCCAGTTTTTCTTAACACAGCGTAACGGCACGACACAAGCCCCACTCGCGAACTTTGAAACGCTTCATATTTGTCATTCTTTATTTGATTAACCAAAGAAAAATACGTATCTAATGAGGGCTATCGTTTTTTGTCGCACTAGATGGCGCACTGTCGCGTGAGGTTTTTAAGTATGGCTTTCAAAGTCTGTTTTTACCAAGTTTAGATTAAAATCATATTTAATACACCTTAAAACCGTACCATAAAAATATCGAGCATGCCACAGTGTTGCATAGTCCCCGTTTTGTTCGGAAAAAAGGGAGGACAAAGGTTTCCGAAAGACAAAACTGTCTCAAAACACAGACATTATTGCCCCGGAACGCATATTTGCCATAATTAATTTCAGATATTGCAAAATATTCACAAAATTATTCTAATTATAAATAAACCCGCGTTGCTCACCCAAAAACTATGAGATTTGACATTTCGGAGACCTCACGCTACACTAGCGCCTCTAGTGGCGAATTCATACGCGATAGCCCTCATTGGCAGACGCGTATGTATACCTAAATAATTCGCACTGCAATACCACAAGAATGCAACATAATTAGCACGTGCAAGAATAAGCAACGCTAACGGCTATTTTCCAATAATTTCTTCCTACTTTGGCAACAAACCCTCTGATATTCTGAATTTACGTAATCAAGCATAAACACAATACATTAGCTCATCAACATCCAACATAAATTGGCCGGTATTGCGTACAATTTGTTGCCTTATAGAGCTTTTAATAAACTGGACATGGCTGCAGTTCGCTGCATTTCCAGTATATTTGGATACATGACGCAAGCGATTACTGTTGATGACCAAGGTCAAGTTACAACGGACTTCCAACGTGACTACGATGACTGGAATAATTGAGGCAACGCTATTGTAAGGCAAGTAGTTTGCGTTCGCGAATCTATTAAAGCCAGTTTATACCTTAAATAGATAATGAGCGATTTAGGTGTAGTCCATAGAATTAGAGCGCGGTCGTAGAATTGACCTTTGATTCTATAGTAGATTCTACAACAAGTGCAATAAACGCAACCCTCGCCTGCGGCTCGGATGATATATACGTCTCGGGTAAAATTGATTTAATGAACTCTACTTTTAACTTCGTAAATTGGACCCATTTGAAACTAAATAAATACACACACGCTATTATGTCCCCTAAATTCAGCGTAAATAGGAAGGTCTCGATTAGTAAATGTGCATTTTTTAAAGTAATGCGAAATTCGGCGTGATGTTGGAAGGGTTTGTTATTCCTAAGGTCCAGCTACGTGCGGACCAAACTTTACTCGAATCTGAGTAGCCATTGCAGCGTGAAAGAATGCACTATACTTTCGCATTTATAATATTACCAGGATAAATAAATAGACAATAATACGTTTTCTACCTCCCAGTTTAATTGTTATAATAACAGAGCAATTCATAATGGTGCGATAAAAAATAAATATTCATTTTCCCTTTGTTGGGTAATGTTAACAGACCTATAAAACAAACTGGTGGGAATGTCCTCCATTGGCTATTAGGATTCTTTGAGATAATAGAACAAGTACAGTTACGTAAATTAGTGTTATCTTTTTCTGGTTCCACGGCGCCAAAGAGTTATGTAGGTTAAAATCAGTAGGCCTCACGATGACAATCACAATGGAGCAGTTGATCATCATCATCATCATACCAGCTGTAAGAAGTGCATTGTTGGACTATCTCCCACTCGGGTAATTCCCACCTGTTACCACTGGTAACTAATGGGAATAAAAATTCCCATCTGTTACCACTAAACTAATTGGTGGTAGGTAACAACTGGGATTTTTTCCCCAGTAGTTACCACCACATTCTTTAGTGGGTTGATGGGAGAAAAATCCAATTAGTTACCACCACCTTCATTTTAATTTTCAGCAGTTTATTGTCAACATATTAAAAAAGGTTCTATTCTATTAAATATTTATGGAGTTATTTTAACTTATCGCGAATATTTTTCCTATCTGTTACCACTAAAGTAATTGGTGGTAACAGATAGGAACTACTGGGAAAAAAATCCCAATAGTTACCACCAATTGCTTTAGTGGTAACAGATGGAGGAAAAAATCCCCGCTGTTACCACTAGTAAAAATTGGTGGTAACAGGTTCACTAGTTGCTTCAGTTGGAAGGGACCGGCATACAGGGTGAACCCGCGGCTTCAACATCAGATGATACCACCCATAATTCCAAAACACTACTTTAAGAGAACCGACTAAATTCGTGTTGAGTCACATGCAGTGTTTTTATTCGGTATTTGGGCATTTATATCTACCGTTGTACCCTGAGTTGATCTCTCTGATTTTCAACAAAATTTGGGAGGTAGACTCAGTCCATGATTCCGAGGAGGAAAAACAGGGTCTCCAAATGTGTCCTCAAAATATTATGTGGATGTGTCCGTTTTGTTACGAATTTTTCTTAATAATTTTCGTAACAAAACGGATTTCACACATAAATTTCAAAAAAGTCAAAGGTGTGATGTGAGCCTTGATTTGAACCTACGATCCTCTGCTTGTGAAGCCACAGGCCACTAGGCTCCCACGGCTAAACATAACGCACTCCTAGATCATCAACTCAAAAGGTAAATGTCTTAGTGCTCGACACGCTAAATGCCGAATAGACGACCCTGCTGCCATCTCTATTGCTTATGACATAAGATTAAAGGTGCCAACTATTGGGACAGGATCTTTTTAGACCTTCCAGATATTTAATGAAGTCTCAATTAAAATTATGATTTTAAGTCTGGACTGATGTTTTGTATCTGTATCTAATCTTGAGTGTGTAGTTTGAAGTACCAAATAAACGTTATTATTTTCAGTGGCGTAGCTACCGGAGGGCTAGATGGGGCAGTGCCCCGGGGCCCCCAAGCTCAGGGGGCCCCTCGGACTCTGACTTACAAACTATAATAAATAAAATGACAAATCTGGAGTACGTCGAATTCGGAACACGACAAATACGGAACAAACGATTTTAAATAGTTTAGTTGGGGCCCTAGTTTATTTTTTGCCCTTGCCTTTGGATACTGTGGGGACTGTAACTTGGTAAGAGCTTAGGTAATGGGGATCTACGCGCGTGACTTTAGACTCATTAAATAAACAACGTTGTTCTTCAATTATTTAGATTTATTGTGGAACTTGGTAGCACTTATAAATATGTTTACATAGATGGTTCCAGCCGCTCAGGCTGTCGGGAGCAATCTGTCCTCCGGCATGTATACCGCTGTCAATCGTTTTTAAAGTCAAATTCTAGAGACATACAATATAAAAATCCTATCCTTATACATAACAAAGTCAATCTAACCTGCCAGGTGGTCAGTTTTAACACCTGCCAGCGGTATACAGCCTAGTTCCTACAATACCTAGCTATGCCACTGATTATTTTGAATTGATACACTGTTGATTTGGGCGTGCGATAAATTTGCATTATTTTCACGCCTATTATGATTTTAATCGTAAACAAAGAGCGTAGCGATCAGAATTCAATACGGCGTCCACTTTCTCCGTGACCCTGATTTTATGCCCTAGTCAGTATAGAGGTCAGTTTCTTGGTGCAAGGGAGTACACTACACACTCCGCCGAAACTATGCGACTTCCTGTGATTATAAACAGATTTAAAAAGTAAAAATTCAGTTGTATGGTTAAAATATATGTAAAAGGAAACCGACTACTATTAAATACATTACGACTATCGATTTTGAAACAAAAAGGCACTAAAATGTAAAAAACATACATTATATATTTCCTTGTTTAATCTACCTATATTGAATCAAACGTAAAATATTAAGTGATCTCGTTTTTATTGGATGATAACTATCTCGTTATTTTTGGACATAATCAGGTATTTGATATAATTAGTAAGCATGTACCATCAGCCAAATAAGTGGTCTATCAATTTTTAAACAAGTTCCTATCAAATGATTATGTCGCTAAAGTCGAACTCTCAAGTTGACAGACACGTCTATTGGCATTATTGTTTTATGGCATGCAAACGATTATCAACTTTAGGGTGGTAGACCACATATTTGGCTGATGGTACCTACTTAGGTAGGTACCTATCCTACAAAAAAAAAACAAGAATGAAATCCTAAAATAGTAGGTATATACCTATTTGTAATATCACGCATCAGTTCTTAACATTGGAATAAAAAAAAATGTTATTAGATAAGTAATTTTTTTATTCTAAATTAAGAAATAATTCGCAGCTTAGGAGATAACTAAATATGCAAATACTGAGAATGAGGAAAGAATTACATGTTATGTACTTAATGGTATGTTATTGCGAAATAATTATCATTACATTACACTCCTCTGTAAGATGTTATTTTGAGATAATAGAACACCCGCGTGCTATTTCTGTGGCAATCTCGTCTATTCTCGCCGATATTGCCCCCAGCTTGGGTCACGTAACGTTAATGTGACAAAGTTATTTCCGTCATCAGTACCCTTAGTGTAAGTTTTCGGTTACAAAATACGTCTCGATCGCGTTTTCGTTAAAGTCTCAATTTGCATGGACACGAACATCGCAAACGTTCCGCTAGTGGCGCTGTTCGTGTTTCCATACAAATTAAGATGTAACGCGAACGCGATCGAGACGTATTTTGTAACCGAAAACTTACACTAAGGGTACAGGTCTATCCCTAAGGAACCTTCCCTCTGCCGTCAAGGAGGCGCTAAGCTATCGACCGTTTTGAATGCGCTGAAAAAACAATAGTAGATATTATATATCTTATGTCAGTAAAAGAGATAGGTACATTGTTACTTTTGATGACTTCTTTAACTGTCAGCCAATGACTGCTAGTTACTTTACTGGAAATTATTTAATTAATCGTAAGCACCTTAAATTATGTAAATAATAATTTAACGAAATATTATGTAATTATGATAAGATCAGTAAAAGAGTATAAGTAAGTAAAGTAATAGTTTATCGCCGGCGAAAACTTGTTCTATTAGCTTATCGCAGCAACAAAAGCTAATAAAAAAATAAACTCGATCACCGATGCTCGCTTGACAGTCAGAAGTAGTCAGAACTAACGGCGAGAGAACAAGCAGCAGTCATATTACTCTACAGTGCGAGTAAACAAATAATCAACCATCGCACACGTTCACTCGATTTTAGCCCAGAAACTACACAATAGCTTCTCTCTACTCGCTTAGTTGTATCTACATATGGGTCCCACTGAAAAACAGCGTTGTGACTTGCCGCAACATTATGCTGAGTGGGCCCCAATTTACATTATTCGATGTTTTTTATTATTATTATTTCTTCCTAACATGTTTTTTCTGTGTATCGAATATGTGTAAATAAATGTCTCTCTTTCTCTCATATTTTGTAGCTCATTTATTGCCAGTAGTGGGACAAATGCCTAATTAGTCAGTTTTCAGATTTCCACTTGTTTAGTTTTTACATAATAAGTATAATAACCTTATAATACTATAAGTATTATTTATGAACGTATTATGAATATTTTAATGCTGCGAATAGGTTACAAACTTTGTATGTAGATGACTTTACAACACAATGACTCTTTACTAGGTACAGGAAAAAGATACATATAAAAAATTTACAAGTAATTGCTTATTTTTGATTCTGCTTATTATAGATATTGCATTATAAGAAAACAACTTGATCATATTACAAATCCTAAGACAAAAAATATCAATCATCATTATATAACACTCAGTTTAAATTGAACCTGTATGCTCTGGTATTTGTTTGTTTTTCGAAGACGCAGTTTTCTTTTTACCGATATCTTTAATAGACATCATTGATCTTATAAAACGTACTCAAGTATAGCCACATATTTTAAAGCTTATCCTGCTCTTTACCCTTTTTGTAGGGTAATTATAAAAAGTATCTTTAAATTCTTCCGGAATATTCCAGCAGAAGTTTAAGGTCATTTGATTCAACAAGCCTGCATGTAAATGTTCTCTGGTCTCCGAAGGGCTACTCCAAAATTGGAAATACCATATTACCGTCCTTCTTACTCTCCTATTTAACACTATCGACTGGTTAGATCATTAAATTTCCCCAAATCGTCTTTTCCTAGTTGCTAAGTTTCCAGTCGCTTATTATCCTAATCTTGATTTTCACCAGACGTATTTATTTCTAATAATTATGATTTATCCATTCGCGGATTTTATTTTTCTAAATGCTTTTTTCCCTATATGCTTTTTTACTGAAGCTTATTTCCACAATCGCGTTTTTTTTTCAATTTTAATCGACACAGAAACAGTGGGGACGGAGCTCCGCTCACGCGGAGCTCCTATTTTTGTGTACTTTTGACCCTTCGGGCCGATGCAAACTTAACATAACCTAACCCTACCTATGTTTCTGTGTCGATTAAAATTAGGAAAAAAACGCGATTGTGAAAATAAGCTTCAGTAAAAAAGCATATTAGGGAAAAAAAGCATTTAGGAAAATCTGCGAATGGAAAAATCATGTTAGGAATAAATACGTCTGGTGACTGGTGTAAATCAAGAATAGGAAAATGTGCGACTGGAAATTTAGCTACTAGGAAAAGACGATCTAGGGGAAATGATCTAACCATTGCAGTTATCCTATCCAGCCCATCCGGTAGTCGTTTTCGTTTTTAAGCAATCTTGCCAATACACACACACATAATCCTAACTTTCGCATTTATGAAATTAGTAGGAATAACTAATGTAGTTATTTGTGAGTTTAGCATTACGCAGAGGCTACCGCTAACCTGCGCTTACGCAAGCTAGACCTAAGTGTAACGGTTACCACGCCGGCCTGGATTGCCTGTGAAGATGCAATTAGTTAATGCAATGTCTCTATGTCTGTTATGTTATGACATACGACATAACCACAGAACTGGTAAACTGGTTGCGTGATAATACAATAATCCGGTAGTGATATCCTGGTAGTCCGGCCAGGATCGTCTCCGCAGGACGGAACTCTTCAACAGTTAATGGCATCGACTTGAAATTTGGTATGTAGATGTACTTCGTTTGGGTGACAATGCAAGCAAAGTCGACAAAAAGTAGAGTCTACAAAAAAAGCTTGTATCAAAACTCGATTTTTTTAGCAAAATCTTATTAGGTATTGACTGTATTTGCATTGTCATCCAAACTACGTCGTAAGTGCACCAAATATCAAGTTTATCGGACCACTGGAATTGGGTCAAAAGACTACCACCGGTTCGGAAAAACCTCTGTTGAGGAAACCTAAAAAAGGGTGTAATATTTGCTTTACACATAATAAAACAGCTAATGGATTATAAAGATGGCCAGCGTTAGGTAAATTCAACAATACCAACCGAATTTAGGTCACACGTCATTCCAATCGTAATTCACTCCTTTCACCCCATTGTCTGAGTTTTCCCAGCAGCACAACGAAAGCAAGTTGCTCAAGTTGACGCAGGATAAGCTCAAATTATCCCCCATGATTACTGGATTACGATAACGATCTCTGCGACCACATGATTACTGATTACTGGTTACGTGTCACACGACTCGACTTAATAACGCCAAGATACAGTCAACATAATCCCACTAATAAGACTAATATTATAAATGCGAAAGTTTGTAAGTCTGTTTGCTTAGTTGTTTATTAACTCATCACGTCTAAACCACTGAACCGATTTATATGAAATTCGGTATACTTACGGAGTCTGAATCCCGGGGAAGGACATAGGATAGTTTTTGTCCCGAAAATTGCATGCCTAACCTAACCTAACCTAATATCTGACATCTGGCATCTGCTAGTTTAACATCACGTCACATGGTAAACACCTGTGTTGCTCTGAAGATGAGCCCTGGTTGAGTTCGAAACGCGTCAGTGTAGTGTTGTGGTGGTGATAGATGAGTATGTGTGATTTGAGTGTGTTCTTTCTTACACTGTGGAGGTGAAGGAACTGCATGAAAACACATTTCTTGCATAAAGGTAGCTATCATAAGGTCGCGGGTGAGCAAAGTAATTATTTTAGTTCATTGATTATGGACCTCCGCAAAGTAACGCCTGATCCAATAAATTCTTCTAACTGTTCTTATACATACAGACTTACTCAAAGTAAATAAGCTTTCCTATTTATTAGCCCCAGCCCCACCCTTTAGCAAATAAAACTATTAACACCCCGATATTGCCCTGGTTCTCGGAATTCCAACGCCAAAGTAAGCACGATAAGTAAATAAATCTCTAATTCCAGTCATTACAAGAAAGACAAAAGCAAATGAAATAATCTTCATAACAGATAATTGTTGTTGTGGCTGCCTTGAAAATGCGCAGTAGCTAGCATTTTAAGGGCCTGTTACACCACTTGTCGACTAACTTTAAGTGACGGATATCAGTGATGCCGTCTCTGTTTGTTTCGTCCGAATGAACAAAGACGGCATTTCCTTTATCTGACACTTAAAGTTCGTCGATAATTGGTGAAACAGGCCATTAAGCAGGTAAATAGTAGGCCAATAAATAGATGGATAGATATACTCTGTTTCTACGGTACTTGAAAAGACGTAGGTACTATGGACAACCTTTCGCATGTATCTCTCAATGTCATTCTAAAACATGATACAACAAGTTTTATTGTCTTGGGTGACCACTAACAGCCCGTACTTTGAAAATTTGCACTAAGAGCAAATGATAAAAAAGTACATCGGACAAAATATATATCTACTTCTTCAATGTAAGTTATTTCTGCTAACGTAGAAACAGAGTACCGTAAACTGCTACAACTTTGCCCTCTGGCCCCAACATTGCCTGATTCGATTTAGAGTCGATAACTTAGCACCCTTTAGGTTTTAAAACTTTTATCCCCCCGTAATAATAATTCCCGTGTAGATAAAAGTTTAAAACCTATAAGAGTGCTAAGTTATCGACTCTAAATCAAGTCGGGCAATGTTGGGGCCAGAGGGCAAAGTTGAAGCAGTTTACGGTATAGTTGAAGCTTGAAACACACAGAGAGCGGGGGCGTTGCGGTGCGGCGCGGCGCGGGGGCGGTACCGGTTGTAATATTCGAGCTATAAGCGTGACGTATTCTGCGTGCCCTTTTTAGGGTTCCGGAGCCAAAATGGCAAAAACGGAACCCGTATAGTTTCGCTATGTCTGTCTGTCCGTCCGTCCGTGCGGCTTTGCTCAAGGACTATAAATGCTAGAAAGCTGTAGGTAATTTTGCACGGATATATATGTAAACCAAAACAACACAAAACAAAACGACAAAATGGTACAATAAAAAATTTAAAAAAAAAAATTTTTTGGTACCTCCCATAGACGTAAAGTGGGGGTATTTTTTTTATCCAACCCTATAGTGTGGGATATCGTTCGATAGGTCTTTTAAAACCATTAGGGGTTTGCTACGACGATTTTTCGATTCAGTGATATGTTTGCGAAATATTCAACTTTAAAGTGCAAATTTTCGTGAAAATCGAGCGTCCCCCCCTCTAAAATCTAAGTCGGTGGATGGAAACATTTGAAAAAATTCAGGATGGTAGCAAGTATATCAAAATTATAAGGAAAACTATAACGGCTAAGTTTGCTTGAGAATTATTAGTAGTTTAAGAGTAAATAGCAGCCTAAGGTATAAAATATACCTAAACTTGGAAGATTTCGTATAAAATACGAAATCCTTAGAAAAAGCCGGTGAAATTACTGGCACTTGAGGTATCCCATCTTAGGCCTCTAGGTTGGCAACGCATCTGCAATACCAGGTGTTGCAGGTGAATATGGGCGGTGGTGATCTCTTACCATCAGGAAACCCACTTGCTCGTTTTCCATCCAGTCGAATAAAAAAAAATATTACTTGATTTTTTCGTAATAGCTACGGAACCCTATTTTGGACGTGTGCGAATACGCTCTTGGCCGGTTTTTTTTCAAGTTAGCTCGAATATTACAACCGGCACCGCCTCCGCGCTGAGCCGCACCGCTCCGCCTCCGCTCCGGGTCCGGTCCGGTCCGGTCAGTGTGTTTCTAGCTTTAAGATTGTGTAGCGCCGGCTTTTCCAATAAACGGGGATACGGTTTCCAACCCGTCACGCAGAACTTTAACTCGCTATACTCTTTGTCGCTATTTGGTTAATTGAGAAGATATAAAATAGGTGTTCATTATTTCGAACGATCAAGCCACGTACGGTCACTAATGCTGGCGTTTACGCGGCGTCACCGCGGCGGCACGCTGCATGGTGGTAAATAATCGCGATGATATCGCAGCGTGTGCGCCGCGTGCACGCCGCATTTCTGCTCCGCCGGGAAACCGTCGGAAAAAACGCTAGTCCGTCAGTTTGGTTATCAGAAAATATTGAACACGTATTTTATATCTTCTCAATTAACCAAAAAGCGAAGAAGATATTGTGAACTAGCTCTAAATATCATTTTTGGACACTATTGCCTATTACTAGGTAGCATGGATGACTGCGACACTCTTCGTCACACACAAAATAACTCTTGTCTTTTTCTACTCCAGCACCGCATACTTCTTAATCAGTGCTTATTTATTGCCGGCCACTGTAATGAGGGCTATCGCGTATGAATTCGCCGCTAGAGGCGCTAGTGTAGCGTGAGGTCTCCGAAATGTCAAATTTCATAGTTTTTGGGTGAGCTACGCGGGTTTATTTATAATTAGAATAATTTTGTGAATATTTTGCATTACCTGAAGTTAATTATGGCAATTATGCGTTACGGGGCAATTAATGTCTGTGTTTTGAGACAGTTTTTTGTCTTTCGGAAACTTTTGTCCTCCCTTTTTTCCGAACAAAACGGGACTACGCAACACTGTGATTGCTCGATATTTTTATGGTACGGTTTTAAGGTGTATTTAATATGATTCTAATCTAAACTATGTTTTCACGCCCCTAATAACAGACTTTGAAAGCCACACTTTAAAGCCTCACGCAACAGTGGCGCCATCTAAAAAGTCAAAAAACCATAGCCCTCATTACCTTACATGTGATTACGGTTTTATACCTATTACCTCGTAATGATTATGCGAGATGACCTCAATACGGTGATGACGTTAAACGTCACCATCCTCGCGAACTAGAGCATCTCCTCACGGTCACTTGCCTGTCATAGTGACATGAATGTGAGACAAACTTGATATTTCTGTTGTACTCGTTTTTAACGGACTAATAGAAATAGAATTTTATTATCTATTGCATAAACTTTGAGGAGTGTACATAGTACAAAGTTACCCGTTTCGAGCATACAATATTATATGCAGACACCTAACTCTATCAGTCTCTCAAAGGGTCGGCAACGCACCTGTTATACCCCTCGTGTTACGGGTGTCCATGGGCGGCGGTGATTACTTCCCATCAGGTGACCCGTATGCTCGTTTTCCCCCTCTTAGGTATAGAAAAAAGACAGACTTAATTCTAATGAAGTAAACTTATACTTAGGGGCTGTTTCACCATCCATTTAACTGGCGATTAGGTGTGATGCCGTCTCTATTTGTTTTGTTCGAATAGATGGAGACGGCATCACATTTAACCGTCGGTTAACGCTAATCAATGGATGGTGAAACAGCCCTTAATGTATTACCAGCCCTGCAAACTAGATCGAAAGGTTTGACGAGTCCTTCGATACGAAATCCCACCCGTCTATCCCACTAGTCCCATCCCACTAGGGATCAAAGGGCCAACTCCGAAGTTCGTATCGTACCGTCCCTCTCGCCCTCGTATTAAATAGTATAAGTGTCAGAAGGACCGCACGACACAAACTTCGAGTTTCGAGTTACGTAGTAGCCCTGCTGGCCCTATACCACGAAGTGCAAAACTCGAACTTCGTATGTTGCTTTCCCGCTGACGCTTATGTCATTTAATACGCAAGTGAAAGGGACGGTGCGATACGAACTTGGATTTGCGAGTTTCGTAGTAGCCCCTCAGTGCAGTTATTGTTCCTTTACCGTCTCGTGATAATTTTCAATATAATTTCGCACATTTTACTCATAACTGTTATTGATGAGACCCATATTTCTTTAATAAATAACACACACACACACACACACACACACACACACACACACACAAAAAATCACGCCTGTATTCCCAAATGGGTAGGCAGAGCACACGAAACGTTACCGCTTCGGAGCCACTTTTAGCAATTTTAGGTTTTAAGTTTGACAAAACGGTAGGTACAATAGTGACAGGTTGCTAGCCTGTCGCCTACGGTATACCTTAACCTATATCCTCAGTCGCCTTTTACGACATCCACGGAAGAAATGGAGAGGTGTAATTCTAACCCGACACCACACGGGGGGGGATAAATAACAAGTACTAAATAATACAATAATTAACAAAAATAAACAAAAATAGAACTAAAACTAACTCTAAAAAAATTTAAAAACTGAATTCACGATATGTACCTACGAGTCTGCTTGAGAAGCCGTCACAGTTTCATTTAATTTGGCTATTAAGTAGTTTCTAATTACTCAATTAACGGGCAAGCGTCGAATAAGTAATAACGAACTCATATAACAGCTGCTTGATAAGTTATCAGAGGAAGACTGCATCCTGTCCGTACACAACGGCTTCTGATAGCGTCTGTTGTCTTTGTTACAGTGTTATTGAAGCTATTACATTGCCGATAAAAAGCTTCTACTTAATTTATTGAATCAGGCGTTACTTTGCGCCTAAATCAATGAACTGAAACAATCACTTTGCTCACCCGCGACCTTAAGGTCATTGATCAACATCTTAGTCAAGCAAACACTGTTAAATATTTATCATATCAAATAAAATTGCAACATCAAACAAATGTTTCGCAACTACCTAAAAACAAGGAATCACTTCGCTCACCCGCAACCTCATGACGTTTACGTTTACAAATGTGTACATACAGCTCAGTACGCTTAGTGTATTTTCCCGTTCACAAAATACGTCTCGATTGCGTTCGCGTTAAAATCTCAATTTGTATGGAAACACGGACAGCGCCTCTAGCGGAAAGTTTGCGCAACAACTTTTGTGAGTGTAGGTTTGCTACGTAAACTATTTCGTCCGCGTATCGTAACGAAAACGGGTGACGACGCCGCACCGTGAACATGTGGCGGCTACGTATCGACGATCGAATGCTCGATTTACGTCTTCGAATAGTAAACGAATGTTTTGTGAAAACGCCACACTAGGGCACAGGTGAAGACACACACAGGTACACAAATCACACAAGCCCAACTCTCACCTCTTTCACACTATTTACACTGACGCACATCGAAAACAAACAGTAGGGCTACCACGAAAAAAAATCGAAGTTCGTGTCGTACCGTCCGTCTCACTCTCGTATGAAATAATATTAGCATCAGCGGGACGGTAGGTACGATACGAACTTCGATTTTCGAATTTCAAATGTCCTACTTAACTCATTCTCAGAGCAACACGCCATATATTCACATTTTTGCTTAGACGTAAATAGTTCTCATAAGTTCGATTTAATTCAATTCTTTTATTGCTTGTAATCAATGTAAGTACAGATTTAACTAACACTTAGGTAATAAGTTCTTACTAAAACAATTATGTATGAGTTACTAAGTTACTTGAATTGAATGAATTATTATTATTATTAATAGTTTTCAGTTCATTGATATGAACTTCCGCAAAGTAACGCCTGATTCAATAGATTCTTCGTAGGTGAAGCCGCAGGTAACAGCTAGTTATAAATAATTCCAAACCGCAAACTGCAAGATTACCACAAAAGCTAAACGGCGTACGTTTCATTACGAATCTTAAATGAAATATTGTCGTGGTTTTCATCATAGCTATTAAAGCCGTTATAATTGCATTAACAAGCATACCTATTAAACCTACATGGACACAAAATTATTTTCAAACGCACGTTTAACACGTTTAAAATATACGAGATCGCTAATTGGCAATTATAGCTACTTTTAATCTTTACATTTGTAGTCAAGAGACAAGGTTTTGTATGTATATTTATACTTTACCTGCCTAATTTCTGAACTACTAAATAGATTATACTCGTACCTTCAGGATAAATACCTACTTAAAAACTTCATCATCATCCCAGCATATATACGTCCCACTGCAGGGAGGCCTCCTCTCGGAATGAGAGGGCTTAAAACTTACCAAATTAATTTTAAATTAAAACCGGCCAAGAGCGTGTATGGCACGCCCAAAATAGGGTTCCGTAGCCATTACGTAAAAATTAAGTAATATTTTTCTAAGGATTTCGTATTTTATACGGAATCTTCCAAGTTTACGAGGTATATTTTATACCTCAGGCTGCTATTTACTATTAAAACGATACCCCCACTCTAGGGTTGGATGAGAAAAAAAATCACCCCTACTATGGGAGTCTATGGGAGGTACCCTAAAAACATTTTTTTTCGTATTTTTTATTGTACCATTTTGTCAGCATAGTTTACATATATTATTATATTCGTGCAAAACTACAGCTTTCTAGCATTGGTAGTCCCTGAGCAAAGCCGCAGACGGACAGACAGATATGGCGAAACTATAAGGGTTCCGTTTTTGCCATTTTGGCTATGGCATTTTGGCTAACCCTATAAATCGCTTCTCTTTCATTTACACCATGTAATGCAGAATGTTTTAAGCTACACTACACAATAGTATAGGTATTAATATCCCAAGTGTTTTTTTTTTGAGATAGCGCCTTTTGGTTTAGGAGGGCAGTTACTTTTATTCCTTTAGTGAATAACGATGTCTGACAATTTCTTGAGAGAGAGATGCCTGGCCCGCCTGCCTTTTGGTCTCCAGTAGTGTCGACCAGAAGTTTTAGCACTTCTTTACCCTAGTTTGCTAATGTCTTACGTAACTCGAAACAAAAAAAAACGGTTTTCTTTTTCTTTCGCATTTGAATCTTCAGGAAAATTCTAGGTTGTATATTAGTTAGTGTATCCAGGGGCTTAAAAACGGACAGGACGAATTTGTATGCTGAACCGAGACTTTGTATTGTATTGTATTATTATATTGTACCTTCATGCATGAACATCACAAGTGCACTAACCTAATTCAAAAAAATCAAAATTATCCATGTAACTGTATTATCCAAATTATATGAACGAAATATTAACTGTCCTCAATTAATAATTTGCTGATTCGGTAATGAGAGCAAAGTAATTAGTTCACGAGTGTTAAACGTAGAAAGTGTGAATACGCTGCAAATCAACGAAACTAACAGGGCCTTCGTTCAACGTAAACAAAACGCCTTTATGCGTTATCGCTGCACGTGGCGATATTCTACACTTCGCTTACGGACTGTTTAAAAGAAAGGGCAGAAGTCACAGAGCCAAGAATAAGAGGGAATCAGTTTTTGGTCAAAATTTCATTTTTAATACAATATTTTTTTGCTGACTGTACTCGTATTGTCACCCAAACTACATTTGCATTCCAAATTTCAAGTCGATGCCATTAACCGTTGAAGAGTTCCATCCTGCGGAGACGTTCCTGGCTGGACTATCAGGATGTGACTACCAGATTATAATTTACATAAGTATAGGTACCAAATTTCATGTCAATCCAACTACTGGAAGTCGGTCGAATTTAACTTGCAAGATTTGATTACAGACAAATAGACAATGGGACAGGTGAAACTAATTAAAAAAGCTTGTAAAGAAAGTGATCCGAGCCGGAATCCATATAGAAGTTGAACAACAACCAATTTCAAACAATAAATTGTTACGACGAATCGCCGCTCGAGTTAATTGCTCCGAATATGTTAACGTAAATGTACCAGTGCTCGACATGCTAGTCTAGACACCTTGATGCCATCTATTGCTAATGACACGAAAGTAAAGATCGCAACTAGAAGGACCGCATTACGAAGTTAACATTATTGCAGCAATTGTACCTAGGTACTTCTCAAAGTATATCGATACCTCCTACGTATACTGGTACAAGTGACAAATTTCTGATTTTTAGTTTTTTGCAATTTTGTGATTAATATTTCCTTATTTACCTACCACAAAAAATTTGCACGGATATTCCTATTAGTTTTGGAAATAAAGTGACGTATATGAATGCATCTAACACCGTTTTGCTAATCGGTACAGCGTATACAGAGGCAACCGACATGCACCACTATACGCGGCACCGATATTGTCGCGGGGCCGGGGAAGTCCAGTGTAACTGGCAGTTGCCTCAGTGTACGCGCTAGCCGTCGCTGCGTGCGGACCGTTTAAACTGTTCTACGAACACATAATTTGATAGTATATATAAAAATAACAGGTTTTGGTCTGACAATTGCGGAGGGCAAGACCACAATAGCCGTATTTCTCATAGACAGTCATGGAAACTAAATCCAATGTGCTGATCCTTTGATCCTCTCCGTGATCTCTGTTGATCTCTGTTGTTCGTCTCTGATGATCCTTTTCGTGATCTATTTCGCTATGATTTCTTTGGCAAATGTATGGGATGTCAACATAACATTGGTAGTACAACGGTTCCACCCAGTACCAGTACGTGATTCAGTTTCCTCGGCTGTACCTACATGTACGCGTGCTATAAATATAACATTGCAGTATTACATTGCATTCTGGTAGTTGAGCATCCCCAAAAAGAAGGCGAAGGCATGCATGCTTTAATTAAAATGAGAACAGTAAATTTCAATATACCTACAGGTTGATAAAAAAAATCCTGTACTATACTGTAACCCATATTAGGGCTACTGATTACTAATACGATATAAGTGGGAAACATCGAAATTAGAAAGTCTTCTTGCGACTCCACTTCCATGCAAAACTTTTTTTTTTCGAATCACAGTATTTTTCTACTTGGATCATATTAGTAATTAGTAGCCCTAATGTGGTTTAAAGTATAGTACAGGTTTTTAATAACCCCCTATACACATTTTTTTATACACACCTAAGAAATGTTACCTGGCTATGTATATGGCGAAAACGGGTAAACCGTATGAAGTTATAGAAGTTTCCCAAGACTCAGAAACAGACACAAAATTTAAATCTATTGTCAAGAAGACATTAATATATAAGGCGTATTATTAAAATTAATGATTATATCATGGATAGGGAAATTTGGAAATAATTCCGATCCGCATTGGCGAGTGCTTACTCCAAATAGCGAATTGAGAACTGTTTTAAATATGTAGTTGTGCTAAATAGGTACTTGTGATGTATAGATATCACTAAAATATGATTGTAAATCTGTTTACAAAATATACCTAGGTTTATTGCCAGACTCTTCTCAACAGAGGTTTTTTCGAACCGGTGGTAGATTTTTTTGACATTCATAAGTGCTTGTTACAATCTAAATTGAATAAAGATATTTTGACTTTGACTCAATATTTCATGTCAAAGCTTGGCTTAAGCAAAGTGTGTGCTAATCAGACTCGCGCACGAAGGGTTCCATACCATCTATACAACTTCATTAGGATTAGCAAAAAACCGGCAAAAAAGATACATTTGTTGTATGGGGGCCCCCTTAAATATTTATTCTGTTCTATTTTTTGTTATATATATATTATATTGACTACAGTTATACATAATCTGTGAAAATTTCAACTGTCTAACTATCATGGTTCATGAGATACAGCCTGGTGACAGACGGACGGACAGCGAAGTAGTATATAGAAGTAGGGTTTCCGTTTATACCCTTTGAGTACGGAACCCTGAAGAGGCACAAAAAGCTAAACCGTTATTCGGATACAAATGGGTGCGATGCGATATATGTATCACATGAGGAACCTTTCACAATAAAATACGAGTACACATTTGAACAGGAATACGAATCCATTGAATGTGCTTCCATTAATTTAAAGCACTTAATACAATTACTTTTCTTAATAAAACCATTTATATTTCAAGTGAGGTTTTTTTATAAAGGTATATTTCTGTATTTTGTATAGCACGTTTAAAACATTACTAGCGGTATATTGGTACAAGTGGCATGCTAATATTAGCGTATATTGATGCAAGTGATAAAAACGTTTATAAATCAATAGATGAAGGTAAAAGAGCATCTGTTTTATTGTTCATTGCAAGCCATATAAGTATTTCATCTAAAAATTCATATACAATATAAAAATATCGTTAGATCAGTAATCTACGCATTACGCCGTATACTGGAGCAAGTGGTAATTAGCTCAGTATACCGCACAACTACAAGATGTAAAATACGCGTATAGTAGTGTATCTGCAATTTTCTCAAAAACTATAAAAAAAATCAAAATTCCATGAATACAGGTAGAAAGCAAATATTTTCTTTGGAACCAATGCAAAATTTTGAAAAGTTATATCATCAAATGAGAAAGTTACAGGTTTTGGAACCTTTGAACAGCTCTCCTGTAAATTTATGATTATGCACTTGTACCAGTATACGTAGGAGGTGTCGATATAATTACACTGACAAGTATGTACTCGTAGATAGTACCTAGGTTGGTACATGTAATTTTTAAGCGAAGCCACATGTATAATAATACATTCTGAAATATGTACTTAGCTAATGTAAACAAATAGTGTTTTAACTAAATGACCAGTCAAACCAGTAAAGATTAGTATGAAATTAGTAACAAATGTCTTTTAAAATAAATAAATGATGAGGGTCAAAGTTCGCGCTACGATAAATTGTAATAATCTGTGTCAAAGGTCAAGAACCCCTATGGTTACTGTACGGTCAATGGGCTGAACTGACATTTAATTTGGTATTGGTATGAGGGCTCGTTATTAGAAGATGGATTGGTTCAAGACACGAGAACACAGTATAACATCCGAGTGCTGGTCGCGGTCCTAGTTGGTAGTTTCCATATTTATATGGATGTTCTAACATGATTCAAATGACAGATGCCAAACTGACGGAACTAGAGTCCCTCCTACTGATACGAAAATTATCGATATGTACCTAGTGCTAAACTGAAAGTCTTATTTGAATTTTAAAATATAA
This sequence comes from Choristoneura fumiferana, assembly GCF_025370935.1. NCBI lineage: Eukaryota > Metazoa > Arthropoda > Insecta > Lepidoptera > Tortricidae > Choristoneura > Choristoneura fumiferana. The sequence continues at coordinate 3,723,465 of NC_133478.1, forward strand.
TTTATTCAACACTTGGAGTTTCACTTTCCGACTCTGAACGAACAATCTTGCAAATTAATAATAGGTTCGTTTATTTTACCGCTTTAATTTTTACCGATAACCCTCACCTCTAGCAATGAGGACTATTGAAACAACATTGTAAGGGCGTTCATTAAAGAAAGTAAGCTAATATACCACAGTGCCTACGCAGTATCAACAATTTGTTAGCAAATTTGAGTTCAAAAATCAGCAGTTTTAATGTGATTTTAATTTTTTCAAGCATAATATCTCTGTTGGAAAAAAAAATTAGTTACCGCCTCACAAAGTTACATAATCATCATGTGTCATTTGAATCATCTTAGAACAAATAGAATATAATGTTATGTCGGCAAGATGTGACAACGGGGTGTCATCTATTGGACATTGGTATGTCAAACACTAGGACATTTACCTTATAGTTACTATAATTTATATTAAATATATTGACCCGGATAACTCACGTCTTAAATCGAGTTTAGCTCGACATGTTTCGGGCTAGTCCGTAGCCCTTCGTCTTCGGAGCAACGCGACTCGGCGGCTGCTGCAACACGCGCACTGAGTATACGCGTGAGTTATCCGGGTCTATATATTTAATATGAGTGAGTCTCACGGTAGTTTCATGTTCAAAATTACTATAATTTAAATTAACACTGTAGTGAGCTGAGGAAGTGGATGCATACTTAACTATTTTAAGAATTTAGATCATACGCAGTTGTTTTAATACTTACAATGTTAGGTGCTTAATTTGTTCGTTCTTCAATGTGTTGCGGAATTAGGATAGCGTATTACTCCGACTTTTGATTTCAAAATCAAAATTTAATATTTAATTTAGGTTATAAAATATATATAAACGTTGAAAAATGTACCACCAGTTCGAAAACAATCTGTACTAGAGTTGAGATTTCTATCACTGAACGTGTTTTAGTGAAATGATAAAACGAGTCGACTTTGCGAGTTCGTTAACTTGCTCACGTGGTTTAGGGATATTATCAAATCAATAACAAATCTGTTAGAATGACAAAACGAGTTGCCTTTTTGGCTGATTCCATCATTCACTAAACAGATTCAGCGACTTTGATTAAATAACTGATTATCTCTAGGCAAATGATAATATATCCTGAGTGATTTGGTAATTTCCCTTAGAGAGTTTTTCAAATTTCTGTTTTGGCCAATTCTCTGCGATGTTTAGATATTCAACGAACCATTTTCTGGTTTCAGGCAAAAGGTCTGCGACTCTATAGAGATCCCTATACTTACGAGGTGCTGCTTCTGCGTCCCCCTACGGAAAGGACTCATCGCCTTTGCATACGGCAACCTGGTAAGAATAACTTGTTTTTAACCTCTAAAAACAATTTCTAAGTTGAATTGGCAATGAGCGGGCCACATCGCTCGAAGAACAGATAGCTGTCGGTGGAGAAAAGTCCGAGAGCGGCGACCACGAACCGGAAGACGAATCGTTGGCAAACCTTATTTATCTTCTTAGTTTCATTCATTGCAAATATTCTTGTGGTATAAATGAATCGAATGGACGGGCATAATCTTCGAGTTTCAACGTTTATTTACAAATCTAGGTGACCACGACTGTACTACTATAGTAAACAGAAAACTTACTTAAAAGTTTAAATTTACTTTTATCTATGGGTTTATTTAGTATTACTTAATAAACGGCATGCAAAGTTCCAGAGATGATTATAGTACAGTCGAGTTCATAAGCTTGTGAGCAAAAATTTGATCAAAAATATCTAAACACGCTTCTACGCCGATAAAAATAGAGTCGTGTTCAGATATTTTTGATCAAAATTTTGCTCACAATTTTATGAACTCGACTGTACCTACTGATCTCGCTGACAAAATTTGTTTAGTCAGAGAAATGAAACTTAGCTCATACAATAATTACTAACTTAAACGACTTAAAAACTTCAAAATCTCCAACATTGTCATTTCCAAGAGCAATTTCCCAAAAACCATTCAAAACTGCTTTAAATGAAACATAAGTAAGAACTATCTCGATTAAACTAGCTCTCCAATAAAAATAATCACAAAAAATCGGTTCATCAGTTTAGGAGCTATGATGCCACAGACAGACACACATAGCAGTCAAACTTACAACACTCTTCTTTTTGCTTCGGGGGTATAAGGAAGTTTAAGGATTAATCACCTGAATAAGTACACATAAAACAACTTTTACTCGGCATCGGCAAGTGATGAAACTCAAACGGCGCCCACGCACGCACGTTGCCCAACGAAAGGGTCTTAGCTCATATCCGATAGATTCTTTAGTTGAATGTTACAAACACTCGTTAAGCAAAGTTGGCTGTAGGGATGGGTTATACTTGCTAAATCGCGTACCAGGGCATAAAAGTACGTCCACCTTCTCATACCAGGTGCAGAAACCAGATATCAAAATACTTTCAAAGTATTTTCTGTTCAACGCAACGAATCGAATACCTGCTTCCTTGCAAGTTTAAATTATACCTTGTTGTTATACAGATAAGATTCAAAATATTCCAATCAAGGCGTAAAATATACTTTGAAAGTATTTTATTTCACGTATAAGCACAATCTGAACCTTATGTGTATGAATATAAGATATAATTTTCGAGTTCGACGTAGTAGTACTTACTTTGAAGGGACAGTATACTTTAATAGAAAAATACTTTCAAGTCTTGCAAGTATATCGGGTCGGTACCTGGTTGGTATACTGGCAAGGAAATACCTGGTATCAAAACCTGGTAACGTAAATACGCACCATCTCTATTGGCTGCGTCTCTACCAAAGATATGCACGGGTGTGTTGCGAGGAATCTGTTTAACCAATAGAAACGCTCCTTTACCTATCCTATAGCACATCTCTGGTGGAGCTAAGAGGAGCCAGGCGAGGTAAATGAAGCGTTTCTATTGGTTCATGAAAAACACATTCCTCGCATCACATCCTCGCACATCTCTGGTGGAAACAGCCTTAACGAAGCTAAAGTACGCTGGCGCCAGTTCCCAGTCAAGCCATCGCTGTCCTGGTAAGTGTTTAGATGAAACCAACTGGATCCTATTAATTCCTGGATTATTGTGGAGACTTGAAAAATACGCTGGTGCTCTATTCCCGCCAGTGCTGGCAACCAGCGCTGAGAAAAAACTGTTTATACGAGGCCAATAGCTGACTGCCAGGAAACTGGCAGCCAACACTGGACTGGCAGCCAACACTGGCTGCGTCTAAACCTAGCTTTAGTGAACTACAAACCTTTTAACTTGCTACTCCGTTTAACTGTAGGTAATATCAGAAATCCACCAACATTATGTACACTTTCGCCTACTTGCTTACGGGACCACTTTTAAAAAATCAGTGCTTCCGTACCACAGGTGGTAAAAACGGAACTGATGGGATCACTTTGTTTTCCGTCTGTCTATATGTCTGTCTGTTCGTCTGTCCATCCATCCGTTCGTCTGTCAAGACCCTTTTATCGGACGCGTGGAGGTATGATGCTAAAATGCTTAAATAGTCAAGTCTATTACCTCCTAGAGTACTGAAAAAATCAACTCAATCATAAGGTACAGTCAGAATAAGCGTGCAACTGATGTCTTGTTGATGTCTTCCAGATCCTGACCCTGGTGGTGACTGGGTTCCTGTCGTACTACATCTCATACCTCCGCAATGCCGGCCTCACGGACCCCTCGGAGTACCCACGCCTCATCGCCGACACCACAGCTCTGGTGATGGAGACCGCCATGACTATAGCCTTCATAGTTGCATTGCATAAGGTATGGGATTATTCATCATCATCATCATCATCATCATCATCATCCCAGCCTATATACGTCCCACTGCTGGGCACAGGCCTCCACTCAGAATGAGAGGGCTTAGACCGTAGTTTCCACTTCGCAGGTGTGTCCAGGTGACCTCACGATGTTTTCCTTCAGTGTTAAGCTCGTGGTAAATTTCCAATGTAATTTCGCACAAGAATTTCGAAAATTCAGAGGTGCGAGCTGGGTTTTGAACCCACGATCCTCCGCTTGAAAGGCCAGGACAAGGCCACCACGACTTCATTGGTAACCTGGTGGTAGGTAGGTAATGGTTAGGTAAGGTGTAACTTGCTGAGCAGCCCATCTGGTTGCTCGCCCTCTCTCCAGTAAGCTGTAAAAGCCGTCTGAGGCTAACAGCAACACTCCGTCCGAAAAAAAAAAAAAAAAAGTTAGGTAAAACCTAATGAAAACGTTCACTCCACTCTACTATAGTGTAGTTTTAACTTTTACTCTCTGTTGTACTCGTACTCAACAAGCCGTAAATATTCTCCAAACTCCGACATTTCGCAATATCGTGACATCTTCGTTTCCTGCCAATGTCGCGCCTGTGGCGGTGGGTCAAGGCATCTCCGCGGCCTTTGCTCAGAGCTCGTGCATTATAAATACTTTATAATGCAACACTTGTAACACCATGCAGCTATTGGCGGATTGAATTACAAGGTGCTTAACGCATTCATCAAAAGCCGTGGTGGCCGAGCGTTTGAATCGTCTCATTTTTCTGTAGACTAAATTTTCTGTAAAATGGCCGAATACGCTGATACAGGTTTTTAGTTATCTGGTAGAAATACAGGAATTCTAACATTACCTTTCGAAAACGACATCAAAATCTACAGCCATTCGTAAAAATGTGTCCAGAAAAATGAGGGTTGAGAACATAGTAAAAGAGGACAAGTAGGTTCACTACGAACAAAAGTACATCGCGCGGCTTAAATGTGTGCGCGCCGGTTGGCGCCGGTACGCACGCACACACTGATAATTTAAGGAACATTCAGTTTTCTTTTCTTTAGTCAAGGCTCCGCTGCCGTCTTTATGATCGACTTTTACGTTCGCGTACTCGTACTTACGTATTATTTGTATTAGGTATAGTTGTAAAACTGTGGTATATAAGTGTACTGTAATAGTTTCGTGCAAGAACACGTAAAAAATAATAGACAAACCTATAAACAATATAGTTATATTATTATGTGTAGGTAAACTTGAGTAGTATGTATACAGTGGCTATCACCTTTTTGAACATGAAATTAATATGAATGAATGTGTATATTTAATATGAGTGGCTATCACCATTCCGGCGAATTTATAAATAATATTTTTAAATTTAGAATAATAATAATATAGCGGCATAGAATCTGTCTGGTTTCTCTACACACTGACTTTTTAGACAATTTTAAGTTAACTTTTGTATTAAAATTATTTGCCGGTAGGTAATTAATCTAAAATAGACGTGGACAACCCTAAGTGTCCGCGCCGGAGTAGGCAGTTAAGTCTCTTAAAGGGTCGGAGTGGACTTACTTGTCCTGTTTTACTATGGTTGATACGCTCCAATAATCGCCCGCCTAGTGATTTGGCCCAATGGCCGCCCAAACGGATGATCTTTCGTGGGTTTGAAACTAGACTCGCCTTAGAGTTTGCAGTGATTGAAAATAATCTAGCTCTATTCAGCAAAGGAATCGCAAACGTGATAATCACTCCTGTTTTTATGCTGCTTACCTCTAAGATGGCCATATTATGAACTGCAACCTTTTTGTCTTGCTCTTTCACTATTACCGCGATAGAAGCAATAGTAGGGGGGTAATTGTAAACTGTAGACGAACGAGGCAAAAATATTTTATTTCAATAATATGGACCACAGCAAAGTACCTAACGCCAGAATCAATCAATTGTTGACCATATTATGTTCCAGAAACACGTGCTCCTCATGAAAATATACCTGTACTTTGAGATAGTTTTCTCCATCATCGGGTTCGTCTACAGCCTGGCCTTCATGACGCGGGAGACTGCCAGCGAGCTGTTCCTCATACTGTTCCAATTAAGTAAGTTACTCAGTGTTTCATGTATTCTTTTTGTTTGTCTATATAAAAATAAATTTGCATATCTGGCATCTTGGATATCAATTCAAGGGATTTTTAAATGAGCTGCCGCAATTGCCCCAAAGGTATAAACAAAGGCCCTAAAACACGTAATTGCTCTATCAATTCATGTAATCGTGGACTTAAGTGGCAAGGAGGGTGATTTTGTATAGAGATTCTCCATTTTCGAATGGCACCTAGGTTGACGAGAATGATATAAAAAAACAACGGTCATATTATAATTGCGCATTCTTGGTGTCACTATCATTTCATAACTTGAACCTAACCTTCAGTCTTCAAGTTTCAACGCTCTGGAACTCGGTAACCTTATGCCGGTATCTTATTATATATTGTACCTGTACATTGAGAAGCCACATTATCTTTTATGCTTTAATAAGTGTTGCGGCGGGATAGAAATATAAATATTTTGCAGAAGATCGTTTTATTGGTTCATAGGTTCGTTACAAGTAAAGTCACAAATCGCCATCTTTTATCTGGCAAAGCAGTGTAGAGGGGGAACATCCCCGAAATGCGCCATCTATCCACACAGCTTCGAACTAACAGAAAGTAAATAGATGACGCTGTGTGTAACAAAGTCTAATGACCGTGTAAACTCTACTAGGATCAACAATGTCCAATTTACAGGCTTTGTATATTTTACAGGAAGATTGACTGTAATAAGAATTTAATAATGGATTAATGAACTAATAACAGACGAAAGTAAATGCACTTTTGTATCCTTCTCGAATAGAAAGCTTCCAATAATGCTTAATTTATGACTGCGCACACATTTTGGTGTTTTGATAGATTTACTGTCTATCAATCAATCAATCAATTTAAAAAATAGAACTCTATCGATACTATTGATGATTCTGCTAATGTCAAGATTGAAAAAGACACTATCGGTTGACTGCTGTTCGGTAGCTTTAGTTTTATACAACATAGGTACATAGATTTTCCAAAATATAGTATTCAATAGTAAAAAGTTATTTGCATCACAATCTTTGTCGTAACTAATTATATTTTGGGTATTGATTCAGTCAGTCAGGGGTAAAGGGCGGACGATGGATGCAATATGGTGACGAAAGCATAAGATGGATAAGAGTTTTATTAAACTTCGATTAATATTTTTGTGTAAAAATGTTTTGAAATTTGAGTGATGGTGATAATCTTCCTAATAATGGTGAAGAATCACTTTACAAATACGTACCACTTACATCTGTAGATGTAAAGAGGTAATTTTCCCCTACATAAGTGGATAGTGAACTATAAAAGGCACTGAAAAAATGCACTGAAAATATGTAATATATGTAGAAAAAAATACGATTGTTTACTATAAACAATAAAATGATCCAACTATTTTCAACTATGTTCTCTTATTTAAACCAATTGTAGTCATATCCATATTACGTATATTGTTCGACATGATTTTGACGTAAATTGCATCCGTCGTCCGCCCACTAGACATAGACGACCAGATGGCCTAGTGGTTAGAGAACCTGACTACGAAGCTTGAGGTCCCGGGTTCGATTCCCGTGTCGGGGCAGATATTTGTATGAAAAATACGAATGTTTGTTCTCGGGTCTTGGGTGTTTAATATGTATTTAAGTATGTATATATCTATATAATATTTATCCGTTGCTTAGTAGTACCCATAACACAAGCTTTGCTAAGCTTACTTTGGGACTAGGTCAATTGGTGTGAATTGTCCCGTGATATTTATTATTTATTTATTTATTTACTATATTCATTACAGATCGAGTCGGGAAGATAGATAAATATATGTTTTTTTTTTAATAATTTATTTCCAGAACAATACAATATGGTTTGTTAATAATATGACGGCATTACGAGCTTTTCATCATTTTAACTGACATTTCTATTTATCTAACTATTAGCTCTGTGCTCTATAAAGAGCGTGAAGACTTTGTAAGAGGCTAAGTTCAGATGACAATAAGCGCTTAAGGCATACACAACTACATACATTTTATTCAGGCCGTACACATGCAACGAGCATTTTAATATTTCATTGTTATTTTACATTTTTATTTTTGACTTCTGATTATTTAGGATGATGGATGATGTAAATAAGGTATATACTTTAAATATATAAGGAGCTTGCTACTCTATCGTATTGGGTAACTGTAATGATAGATGTAATGTTTATTAGAAATAAAAATAAAAAATAAAAATAAAATTTTCAATGTTTTTTTTCAGTTTTTACTTGCCATTTTAATTGGGCGATCCCCTGACATTATTGTAATTTTAATTTCATTTTAATTTTATGAGAACCTGTTTTGAATTTTAATTGTTTTATTGCTTTTTTATTATTTTATTCAATTTTAACATTTTGTGACATTCAATTGTTTTTCAATTTAATCTTTTGTGTATTCTTGACAATTTCAGTATAAATTCTCGTAACTTTGACATGTACAAACTATGATGTAATTTTATATTGAAAAAAGAAAATAATAATAATAACATTAGTATTATTTTATTTAGTCATCTGAACGTACCCTAAAAGAGATTGTTTTTCCAATTTCCAATAGTTTCGCTATCTGCTACGAGATAAATTAAAACCTCCGCAAAACTAGATGGCGTTGATTGAGCCGCTACCTAAATATTTTGTTTTTTATTCCAGTGCTTCAAATATACTTGGTGATCCTGATATGGAGTTCCATCGTGAAGATGGAGCGAGACGGCACGGTCAAATACACGAGAGAAAGGGAGCCCGTGTAACGCTTAGGTTTACTTTAAATTTATTTTATAAAGAAGCATTTTGATTACCAATTTAACTTGCGGAACGCAGTGCCTTGATATGTCTAGCTCATTAGTACAATGTTCCATGTTTTATCGGTGGTTCTTCAAAATAGGGAGGTATTTTCGTTAGAAGAAGTGTAATCAGCGTAACATCGGCATGGAGAGAGATTTCTGAAGTAATAATACACAAGGGTGCCAAAAACAATCATTTTTTTTACATATCAAGGTAAACCTATATAGTAATTTAACGTGTCTATATAGGACAAGTTGAGAGAAACTTTGCGATAAGACTAACCCCCTGTTTCACCGTCCATGGATTAAATTTATCTGACGGATAAATGTGATGCCGTCTCTGTTTATTTCGTTCGAATAGACGGAGACGGCATCACATTAATGAATGGGTGGTGAAATAGCCCCTTAATCTTCTATTTTGCCTCAAAAAAGTTATTTGTAAGTAATTTTCTTTTTTTTCACTTTTTGGAGAATTCTTCTGACGAAAATGCACAATTTATTATAATGTGATAGCCCTAAGAATTTTTGTGTGAGAGTGTGTGTATGTATTACTGTGAAGACATAGAAGCGTACATATCGTGGGGAGTTTCGCTTCTGATATTGCTACTTTATGAATGACTATAGCAGGCCGTTCAATTCTTTCTGTTGAAGGATAAAGGGCTGTTTTTAAAGGTTTTTGTAGGTACAGTCGAGTTCAAAAACTTGTGAGCAATAATTTGATCAAAAATATCTGAACACGACTCTATTGTTAACGGCGTAGAAGCGTGTTCAGATATTTTTGATCAAATTTTTGCTTACAAGCTTATGAATTCGACTGTACATGGCAACTTTTAACTAACAAAAAGTTGATTATAATGACCCGGATAACTCACGTCTTAAATCGAGTTTAGCTCGACATGTTTCGGGCTAATCCGTAGCCCTTCGTCTTCGGAGCAACGCGACTCAGCGGCTGCTGCAACACGCGCACTGTGCGCCGCCGCTCTGCTCGCGCGACTACCCGACGAAACTGACACCGGCACACAACTACCCGCGTTTTGTTCAAAAACAAAAAGTTGCTTTATAAAAGCTCCATCTGCGGTATTTGGGCATATGAATGACAATTAAACTTTCTCGTTTAAATTAATAATAAGTATTATTCGTTCTTTATAACAAGTATTTTAAATAAGAAAAGGTTTGATTGTTATTAATATATACAAATACGGCGGACACAGCTTTTAAACACTAAATATTTATAGAGTAATCTATAACAAAAGATTCAAGACTTAATTGTAATCTAAACTCTATCATTGTACCTCTTACGATGATAGAGTGCCTGTGCCCAGCATTGAGACGTTCGAGACAAAAGCTACCGTCTTGTCTACAGGCGTTAAATATCACAAACGGAATTTATCACGCTAAAAACATTCGACCGCATTACAGTGGCCGTGCGTGATCACGAGTAGACTTTTTTTTTATAATAAACCCGGCCCGGATCGGTTTATAATAGTCTACTCACGATCACGGCTACTTACTACAATGCGCTCGAAACGTCAAGATTATAACTCGTGTGTTTAGCGTGATAGTCCCGTTTAGGGATTTAAAACTATGAGTGAAAATCACGAAAGTTTTAAGCATTATCTACAGGCTGTTTCTAGTAAGGTGTAATTTAATGGAGACGTACAACGAAGATGTGAATTTGTATTTTACGATTTGTCGATTCTGAGCGCCACTGATCTGCTCCACCTTAATGGAACTGTAGCCTAAGCATCAGAAGATTGCGCTTGTGCCTTAAGGACAGTTAGTTTAAAAAACAAAACAGTAGAACTTTGTAATTAAAATTGTTCAATCATGTGTAAAAAAAATAGAATGTATCGTGACTTATTCAGGAATTGAACAAATTATAGGTACTATAATAATATAATTAAATTTATTTATAGCAGTGAAGAATTATTTTTAATAAAAAGTGCCTATTGTTATTAAATGTAAATAGGTAAGTATATGTATTTTTTGAATATTTTAGTAATTTTGAAGAAAGATAGCAAGACAAGAAATTATTATAGATACTTCAAATATATTGTTTAAGTTTTATGCCAAATAAATTGTTATTCGTAAATAAAACAAATTATGAATGACATAATGTTTTTATTTACAAGAAATCAACTTTTTATCACAATAAAAATCAATTTTATACCCCTTAATACGTTTAAAGATAGTAGACTAATTTCTTAGTTAATACAGGTAAGTTGGCTTTTTTATAACATTGGTCAATATTCAATTGATTACCTGAGGGACGCAGTCATACGTAAGAGCAAGATATAAATACATAGGTGTACTGTCAATGTGTAGACCTGACCCTAAAGTCGTAGTTATGACCAGGGAGCGAAACTTTGATGCCGGTGACCTCATTATGACGCAAATTCACATATAGGGTGTTTTTATAAAATATACAGAACATTATTAAAATAGTGACGTTTGTACTGGCCGGGTCAAGTGTCAATAAAATATCCGTAAACTAAAGAGGCCAATAAGTTGTTAGTGATTATCTTGAAGCTTGACGTCATACGGCTGTCACCGGCATCAAAGTTTCGCTCCCTATGATAAATAACAAAGATACAAAAAACCTCCTGAATCGTCATACAAAAATCGTACTATTCTAGTCAACATATCCTACAATATCATTCATAATGTAGTTCGGTAAAATAAATGCAAATACCAATAATGTCTTATTTACACGAAACCATTTCACGCTGCCTCATTATCTTCCGTCTCATGCGGTCTCGTACCAGATGTCTTTGCTGATGAGACTCTTCAGTCTTTCGTCTCGCTCTTCCTCCAGTTGTTTGTAGTAACTGGCCACTAATACCAACATGTAGGCGCGGAGTACTGAAAAATAATGAAAATAAAGTAAGCTGTGGTAAAGTAATGGTTTGACCAATGAGGGCTATCGCGTATGAATTCGCCACTAGAGGCGCTAGTGTAGCGTGAGGTCTCCGAAATGTCAAATCTCATAGTTTTTGGGTGAGCTACGCGAGTTTATTTATAATTAGAATAATTTTGTGAATATTTTGCAATATCTGAAATTAATTATGGCAAATATGCGTTCCGGGGCAATGAATGTCTGTGTTTTGAGACAGTTTTGTCTTTCGGAAACCTTTGTCCTCCCTTTTTTCCGAACAAAACGGGGACTATGCAACACTGTAGCATGCTCGAAATTTTTATGGTACGGTTTTAAGGTGTACTATTAAATATGATTTTAATCTAAACTTTGTTTTCACGCCCGTAATAACAGACTTTGAAAGCCATACCTAAAAACCTCACGCAACAGTGCGCCATCTAGTGAGACAAAAAACTCTCATTGCCGCTCAAGTATGTATGTAGGTACCTAGTGAAAAAAGTTTTTACACAGGCCAAGTCAAAATCAATCTTATGCCAATGTCATAAAGGCTTTGACATGGAAAAACTTTTCTCACTTTAATTGTAATGACTTTCGGTTAGTGCTCACAACTTCTTTTTTTCTGGTATATCTAATATAGGTACGAATTTACACATGATTATAGCGCATGAGGTCCTGAGTTCGATCTTGCTTGAGGCAGATAATCGTGTATGAATAATACGAATGTTTATTCCCATTCGCTATTTAAAATGTATTTAAGTAGGTATGTTCGTTTGCTTGTTTGTTGAAGGTACCCATAACACAAGCTTTGCCTACTTTGAGACTAGGCCAATTGGTATGGTCATGTAATATTTATTGTCAACGTAACTTACGTAGGCTGAGGAACTCGATGAAGTATATGGGCAGGCTATTGTCGGCAAAGTTGTTGATCATGTTGATGGTGGTGAAGAAGATGAACAGGAGAATATACGCCGTCACCTGCAGAGAGGTCCAGATCACCCACGGACGGATCAGCCGTGGGCGCTCCTGGAAAAACAGAGGCCATTCAAGATTTTCAAACACCGAAAAACGCTCATCTTCCGAAAACTTAAGCAAGCTTCTTTTCATTGTTGTCAGTCGAAAGACTCTACTGCTGATAATGTCCAGCAACTTCCCCAAATGAAAGCAAAAGTTAGTAGTCCTGCACCCCCGAGTAAAACGTAATTATAGGGCTTTTACCAGAGTATCAGTCTACTATGTGGACTATATCTTCACTCATAAACACAATATTATCTTCAAAAGCCGTCAATTCTTCAAGCGATGTGCTCCGGCCACAACCATTTTACTTTGGCAATTATCGGGCTATGTTACTTACTTTGGTTTTTGTGGACGAAAATTTCCAACTGAATAAGTAGGTAATGGTTCGTAAATTTTAGTTTTGTGAACTTACAATGAAAAAAGAAGTCAAAGTCAAAAATATCTTTATTTAAAGACGACTTGATTGATTGTCAAAAAATCTATCACCCAAAGGGCCAAGAATTTTCCAACCCTTGAAGGTCTTCATCCGTGATGTTTAACTGATCACTTACGCAAATCAACCAGTAGCCCGTACGGCATTTAAATAATTGAGCATTTTGAATCATCTAATCAATCATCATTATGTCAGCTGTAGGACGTCCATTGTTCGATATAAGCCTCCTACACAAACTTCCGGTTGCTTCGGTTGAAAGCGGCATATTTATACCGTAAACTCGGTGCTAAATCAATTGCTATTTGGATTGCTAAATTAAAACCCACTTTTAATTATAGGTCTAATAGCCAAAAGTCCTAAGCCAAAAGGCGCTACCTCAAAAAAAACACTTTTGAGTTATTAATACTATTGTTTAGCTTAAAACATTCTGCATCACATGGTGTAAATGACAGAATAGCGATTTTATTGACATAGCGCCTTTCGGCTTAAGAGGGCAGAATAGTCTGTTGTAAAACTTAATCGGTGCTCTAGACTACACTACTGGCTTCTTACCCGGAGTACTCCGACCAACATGATGGCAGTTAGGAAGAACGTGACAGAATGCACAATAGTCACGGTCACCACCAGCCCATATGTCAGCATGAAGGCATAGTCGTCAGGTGTAGTCTTGGTGGGGAGAACGCTGATGGTCGCTAAGCATTGTGCCAGAGCCAAGACTGAGTACAGCTGGAAGCAGAAATCACTTTTTTTTAATGCAATATAGGCTTACGTTGGTTACAGTCATGCCTGATTGATTACTGATGCTGAGACTGAAACTACTGAGGCTACAAACTGTATAGCTAATGCGTGTTAGCCATTTCACAAGCTAAAGCAATCTTGTCGCTACAGTAGGTACCTACTACCGTTTACACATTTTAGCTAGCGGGCGACATGACCATATCAATAAACCATATAATAATATGCGAGAAGTCGCATGGTAACAAATAATTAAAAGCTAAACATACACACAGCAGCAGCAATCGATAAGTGCAGTTAAACTTATCGATATTCCGCATTAGCAAAATTGACTCACATTATTAATCTATTTGATAAGATTAACAACGCTTTTACTAAACGCCTGTTATTTTATATCCGCGAACAGATTAGTAGTGGTGTGGCAACATTTTTGCTGCAAGAAATATAGTAGATTGAGAAAATTTACAATTATAATATTTCCTAAAAATAAATTAAATTTTCATAAAATACGGTGTATTAAATACAATATTATCCTAAGTTTTTAAGTACCGTGTAATAATACTTCAAAGTTAAAGGTCCGTTTCATGGCGTATCTCCCCTACGCAACAGGCGGCCTTATTGTTACAGAGTGATTCCGTCCAGGCAAACTTCACAGAGGATAGAGCAGTGATTCCCAAAGTGGTCCAGGTGGACCCCCAGGGGTCCACGGGAGACTTGCTGGGGGTCTACGTAGGCGTGAACAAAAAATGGGGGTCCATAAGATGTTAATGGGGGTCCACGAAAATTTATCTGCTTTTGATAGTAAAGAGCAAAAATGTAAGCATAGTTTTTATAAGGGCCTACCTACATTGTTTTAAGTACCTACCTAACTAAGCAGATAATATTTTAATAAGGCAAGCGACTGGACAGAACTCAGAAGCGACACAATTTTTATTTTTTGGTGATTTTAAGAATGTGGTAGAAATGTAGCAGCAGGGGGTCCACCAAAACCAGTAAAATTTTGAAAGTGGTCCACGAGAAAAATAAGTTTGGGAACTACTGGGATAGAGGAAGAAGACACATTAAAACAAGGTGATGGAATAATCAACATTAATGATAATAAAGAAGACTCAGGCACAAGACGACAAATAGTGGTTCTTAAATATGATCTTAAAGATAAGCAAGAATTAGTGCGGATTAAATACACAACCGTCTAGTATTACTTTGTGCAACAATATTTGATTTTGACGAAAGAGACGCCATAAAACGCAATATTTATGTAAGTACAGTCACCAGCACCAATATCTGACACAACAAGCGTGCATAAATATCTGATAAGACTCTATTTCTAGGGCCGGAAGGACGTGTCAGGTATTTTTGTGCAGATATGAATGCTGGTGACTGTATCATCGCCTTTTTTTCCTAATTGATAAAGTGGATTAGACGTGGGGCGCCAGCCTTCCTCCAGAAGATGAATAGCAGCATCTTCTTGGCAACCTTACGTTCCATATCAGCTAACCAATGGGAGAGGCCTGTCCAACAGTGGACGTCCTGCTGCTAATATGATGATGATGAAAGTGGATAAAAAACAAAGGTTACAATCACACTTAAATAGTACTTACAATAACTATAAGCGCTGAAAAAATGCTTCCAAACTTGAGGGACAAGCAGCCGAAGCCAGAGTGCCTCGGGATGTTCTCCATCGAAAGTGGGAATTCTGAAAGCATTAAATAGTAGATTGTATAACAAGAGAATAAAACGAACCATTTTACCTGAGGCGTTCATGCCACCCGAGCCGGTACGGCGAGGGCGGATAGACACGTCGAGGGGAAAATGGGTTTAATGCTCGAGTTTTACACTCTGCTTTTCACTTCGATTGCGAGGAAATGAAATAACAACAGAGGAAACATTGTACCTTCTATTTTTCATGCATTGCTAATTTAATTATAAATATATAGTTTTATTTATTTGTTTTGATTTATGTGATTGATTTTTAGTTTTAGACAAATTAAAAATTATTAAAAAATACATTGAAACGTTTTTATTTGTGGCTGTTAACATCTGATTGCCTTTGTCTTAGACGAAAAGTTTACTTTATGCACTAGAGCATAAAAAGTTATTTTATGTCGTCTAGGTCCATAAATACCAACTTTACGACTATGAGAAGTGAAAAATATAATTTGAAACACTTCATCTGAACTGTATAGGAGCTTTCTGCATATTCCACTTTTGGTATGGTATACCTTGGAAGTTCTAAGTTAGAAGTTCGGTATACTACATTACTTCTAGTTACTTGAACTATTTTATTAATTTATACTAATGGTACCTATTATTTATAGTACTGTCAATGGAACTAGTGGGAACACACCTCTACTTCAATACCTACAATGTTCTCGAACACCCAGTGGCAACAGTAAATTGACTTAAATATGCCTCATCCATTTTGTAATTCGTTATATAAACCACTAGTTATATCTCTTTCACACATTACTGCTTTAGTAATACAGCGGCAGGTAAACAAAGAACAATCAATTCGTATATTTTGCTTACCACTTTAATTTGAAGGCGTAAACGCGACAACATAATACAACAACACATCACACACTAACCAAAACTATTCCTTATCGATATAGCAGTTTAACGCGGTTATAAACACGTTACGATCTTGACACGAGAATAACAAAATATACTTACGTTTGTACATTGTGGCACTGAACTAACTATTCTTGAGAGGTTATTTATAAAGTCCTGAGACGTCTTCCTCAGCGTGTAGCCACAGACTGGCTAACTCACCGCATAATCACTACTGATAAAGGTATCACTGATACTTCGGGATTAGCAGAGATAACGGACTTTCAAAGTGATTTGAATAGCTATTAAAATATAAATGAAGTGAAGTAAAATTGAAAGAAATCGGTAAATTGCGCGCGGATTTTCTGGTTGATTGTGGCATTACGCACAAATTAGTTGCCAAGTAGATAATAATATAAATAATTATATATCACTGTACAGTTGACACCAATTGACCTAGTCCCAAAGTAGGCCTGGGTGTCTTTAAGAGGCGGGTGTACAATTTTCTGCAGGGCCGACAACGCACTGGCATCGCGTAAAGCGCTGCGGGTGTCAATGGACAGTGGTGATCACTTAACATCAGGTGACCCACTAGTTCGTTTGTCTGGCCTCTCTAACATAACAAAGTAAAGCTTGTGTTATGGGTACTGACTGGGTAACGCACAGTAGCGGCGTTAGGATAGGGCGACCGCCTAAGGTACTGGAAGTGTTAAAACCGGTACTTGCAACGCATAAAAATCTTAAATAGATGGATACACTCGTAAATACATACATAATAAACACCCAAGACTCGACCAATTTGTATTATTACATACAAATATCTGCTCCGATCGGCAATCGAAACCGGGACCTCAAGATCGTAGTCAGGTTAACCGCTGGGCAATCCGTCGTCGAAAAAAGTTATTGCCGATGGAGCTAAATGTATTCTTGAATGGCAGTCTCGTACCTGAAGAAGCTATGTGTTTAAACCCTCACAAGGAGTCTGCCTGGTGATGATTTGTAATTGCGGTTATTTTATGTTTTAATTGTACTCGTAGTGTCTACTCTTGTTTCCGATATCCTGTCAATCTTTTAAAGGTTAACTAGAAGAGATCCCTTCAAGGGATAAGTTCGCCTATGTACATCTTTTTCTCTTGTTCACTGATATTTTCATGTGTTTTTATGTACAACTAGCAGTTACCCGCGACTCCGCGTACAATTCTGTGCTGTGCAAATTTCCCGGATAAAAACTATCCTACGTCCTTCCTCGGACTCAAACTATCTGTATACAGAATCTCATCTAAATTGGTTCAGCAAGACGTAATGAAGTAACAAACAAACAAACAGACTTACAAAATTTCGCGTTTATAATATTAGTGGGATAAATAGTTTTACAGTGCAAGATCGGAGACCGATGGACACGGGTGGTATACGACCTGTCATTGTGGTGTTCTTTGAGGGAGGCCTACGTCCAGCAGTGGATGTCTTTCGGCTCACCACAATGACCAGTGACTGGCCTCTATCTAACCTAGTAGAAAGTGCAGATGATGCCAAAGATGTCAATCTAAATCCAAATCCAAATCATTTATTCAGTAAATAGGCCGCAATGGGCACTTTTACACGTCATTTTTTAAACTATCAGCGCTTTCGGAAAGACCATCATTGCCAAGAAGAATGCGCCGCAAGAAACTTGGCAGGAAGTCATGTAAGTAATTAACTCGTTAAAGTACCGCCTATTCACTCTAACCTTGAAGACGTAGGATACGTTGAGTGACAAGAAAGTTTTAGAAACTCCATTTAAAATCCAGTCGGCTTGAACACTCTGGGTCCATAGGGTTCTAGTGTACATATAGACTCTTAAATGATTTGCAAAACCGGCTGGTTGACACAACAGACCAAAGAGCCGACAACATCTCTTTCAAAGAATTGGCAAAGCTATTCAACAAGGAATGGCTGCCACTGCGAGTCATTTGGGCACAATGCCATAGAAACTACAAAGTTTTGTAATTCCTAAATATATCTAGTTAGATTAATTTAATTGTAATTGAATACATTTTCATTTTAATTATATTTTTCATAAGATATTATTAAAATTACTTTGACGATTTAGGCCACTAAAGCTCAAACAAGTATTTGTAAGGACTAGGTATCTACTTATTGCAATATGATAACTGTACATTTTTTTTGTGAACCTACATACCTATATAGCCCTATTTGGAAAAAAATACCTCTAGGATGAAATCCTCGTATAAATACTTCTTTTTCCATAAATACCATTACTGTTGTCTCAATAATTGCTATCTGCCTCATTTATCAGCATACAATTTTTTTGTTGACTTATATTACAAACACATTCAGAAATCACATTAAATTAACCCTTAACCTGTTTTTTAGTTAAAGGAATATTTTAGAAACAACTCTGTGTATTATTACTGAGCGGCAAAAAATTTAGCCCTCAAATGTATGCAGAAATAGGTAATTTTGTATGTAGGTGGGACAAATTTTGTATGTAGAGTGGGCCAAATTTTGTATGTAGGGTGGGACAAATTTTGCGCCGCTGTTTTGTTTCTGGTATGATAGTCGACAGACTGCCGAACACAATTAGGTCAAACAATGTGTAGGTACTCATTTTGTCGGAGCGATTAGAAGAGATAACGACGTGTTTTGAGTTCAGCGTTGACTTTAGCATTGAACTGATGCAAGGGTTTCGTAAGAAATAACTATATGTATAAAGACTACAAAGTTACCTAGTTATTAAAGACTGTGCGGCAATTAGGATCGGAATTGATTAGTATATCTTACCCGGAATATTCAATTCAGAGCTCAAGAAAGTGTACATCCCAGCAAAGAAGGGTTTTTTTTTTCATGTTCCCCATACTTAACCATCTTACATAACCAGCGCCACTGAATAGATAATAGCAAACTGGACAGGGGCCAAACTTTTCCTACTTCAAAGAGATTTCAGTAATGTAATTGGTCACTTTTACTGACAATTTAGGTTCCGGAAAATTGAGTATGATGACGCGAATCGAGGAGGAATGTTAGGTGCAATTGCGACCAGCGAAGCCGGCTGCTTATTTAGTTCCTCCAGTCAGAAAGTTGACTTTAATTGTAGTTTAAATACATGCATACATTTATTCGTTATATTTAACGAAGTCACCTGTAACGTGATTGTTATAACAAAAAACAAATACCTAGTAGGTATTTTAAAGCTTAATTCAATCCATATCCATACTTACTAATATTATAAATGCGAAAGTGTGTGCGTTTGTCCGTCTTTCACGTCGAAACGGAGCAACGGATCGACGTGATTTTTGGCATAGAGATAGTTTATGGGCCAGAGAGTGACATAGGCTACTTTTTATCCCTGAAAAATGCACAATTCTCGAGAGAACAGCGCGCGATAACCGAATTACACGCGGGCGAAGCCGCGAGCAAAAGCTATTTTAGAATAAAATCAAGCAAAAGCTAGCAAAAGAACTAATAATTTCGTTTTTAAGAGCTCGAAAACAAAGTAACGACTTTATGCCACTGAGAATTCGGTCAAAACTTGAATTCCTTAAATATCTAAGTATTAATACTTTTTTTCGTCTATGATATGAACTGCACTTATTTGTCATTAGTTAGTCACTTTTTGGATTGATCTGGCGATATATTTTTTCCTCTGCATAGTAGAAATAATTTGCAACGGCTCAAAAGATTGAATGGACATGATACATGTAATTAAGTATATATATGTAGTAAATAATACTTGTAGATAAGCATTATTACACATCTATCACGTTCACAGATATTATAAAGAAACTGATAAAGAGAAATTGAAGCAAATCATTGTGAAATAAAAAATGATCTTGAAACGTACATATTTTATTAACTCAGTACAGTATTAAAGCTATTTTTAAATAGGACTAACCTAACGTCTAAACCAATACAGAAGCATCATTATAAAGATTCATTGTTGTAAAGAGTAGATACAGTTATAG
Organism: Choristoneura fumiferana; assembly: GCF_025370935.1. NCBI lineage: Eukaryota > Metazoa > Arthropoda > Insecta > Lepidoptera > Tortricidae > Choristoneura > Choristoneura fumiferana. The sequence goes on from NC_133478.1 coordinate 3,743,687, forward strand.
TAGCACGTAAACACAATAGATTGCTCTGTCAAGTCAGCAGTCAAGTGGCGTAATCTGAACGTGTTCATTCGACAACCCGGAATGTGACAGAAGCGTGAGGATGGGTTCACATTTGTATAATTTTAGCAGTAGGACGTCCACTATCCACCTCCAGTTGCTTCTGTTGGAAGCGGGCTGCATCCACCGTGAGCCTGCTGCTTTAACCAGGTCATCCGCCCATATCGTTGGTGAACGTCCTACGCTATGCCTACAGATTCGAAAACTTTTCGACCCCAATGACCAAGCTGTTCTCCCCGCTTTGTAGTATGCCTATGCCAGCCTAGTGACACGACTATTCCTACATTGGAATCAAATCATTAAGGCCATATTGCCTTAATAAAAAATAAAATATAAGTACCTAACCTAACCAACAAAAAGTTGGAAACCCCGACTTTGTCTCTTCAAAGTTCAATATCTCAAAAACGGCTAAACGGATTTTGATGAAACATGTCTAAGAACCGTCGCTGGAAAACCTGATTTCAAATAAAAAAACCGCATTCAAATCGGTCCACTCGTTTAAGAGCTACGGTGCCATAGACAGACACACATAGCGGTCAAACTTACAACACTTTTCGGGGCCAAAAATAACCTTGCATAAAAATAGCCTTATATATTTTAAGCCATACAATTGAGTGGTAGGTATAGGGATTTATTGATCACTTTACTCGTACAGTACATTTGCCAACTTGTTATCACTAATGTCACAATTTTTATTGCGCCACGCCACTGGTGTCTACTTATTTAATATCTAACTTTAAGGAAATTCATAACAAAACAATGAGTCAAAACAAACAGCTCACTATACACTAGGTTATTTGGTTTACATAGGTATATCCTTTCTTATCAGAATTATCTCACGTGTGGACATTATTATCTTAACAGTTCGACAAGGTCAACAAGTACATATTATATACCTATCTCTTGTTTACTGGAATGTTCTTTCAATGTCCATGCGTTCTTTTCTATTATCCTATCCTATCCATTATAAATAAAACAAGTGACTTATATAGACATTAATTCTTAAAATACCTTAAGTAACTTGCCCTAATGGTTTGACCTATGGCATCTCGAGCAGAGGATCGTGGATTCAATCTCGGGTTCGCATCTCTGAGTTTTTGTTATATATTGCTGTTACAATAGGAATGACGACTGGGTTAAAAATATATCATTCTATTTAGTCCGACAGTTAGATTATGGAAAAATATGGGACACGTATTTTTTGGTTTATCAAATTATTAAAAATCGACAAAGGTATAGACTATAGATCATCAAACTTCCGGAGTGGGGGCTTGTGACGTCACTATTAGGTAAAAATCGTACCATATAGTGACTTCACTCGAAACTTCTAAGCACTGTGTCCTCGTCATTTTTTGTTTGTCAAACAAAAGAAAAAATACGTGTACAATATTTTTTAAGTATCTTACTGACGGACTAAACAGTTTTTTTTAGTCGTCGAGCCTATTGCTCCACCCAGACTTGGTATAAAATAAATACCTACCTTTAAATTAGGTACCTATTTAGGACAATGTTCATCAGACTTCTTAATAACCCGCCTTAAAATACATACTCTTCATCAGTCACTAAATATCTTTTGAACTAATACGGATGAACAATAGAATGTCCATGCGCTTCCAACACCTGACCCCGCACTCCAATTGGAGCAACTCCCGACGCCAAAGATGCCACAGGCTGAACGACCGGTTGTGCAATTTGATTCAAAGCTACCGGAACTGGCTGAGGAACCCTTACAGGAACTGCTGAAGGTATCCCAACTAAATATGGCTGCGGGACAGGATACCCTACGCCTTGCGTAATAGTTACCGGCACAGGGTGAGCCACGGGGTATGGAAAAGGCCTGTCAATGGGCACAGCTACAGGTCTAGGTATTATATGGGCTACTGGGTGAGGTACTACCACTGGTACCGGTCTTGGTTGATCAACCGGTACTCCATAGTGGACTGGGTATGGCACTGGGCGGGGAATAGCTATTGGTACTGGCTGGGGAACAGGTATGGCTACTCGGTTGTGTAGTTCTGTGACCGAGTGGCGCGTCGGCAAGTTGGCTGGCACGGCCAAAGAATTGACTATGTTGCGTTTGGTTTGCTCGGCGCTTCTTGAAGAGCTTACGCTCAGAAACAGGAGTATCTGAAAAGAAATTACAACGTTAGCTAAGCTGTCTCTTCTAAGCTGCTACACTCTTGACAGAGTGGTCTTTGTCGTTGGATGAGTAGTGAACCTTCATGACAACTTTCTTGGGAAAATAATGTGGTGATTTCCCATTGCCTAAAATTTTACTAATTATGTGAAATAAACACAGATAGCTCACGTGTTAAATCGAGTTTAGATCGACATGTTTCGGGATACGTATCTGAGTTTATTTCACTAAACATAAATGATTGTGTGGGTTTATGGATGCAGATAGCTAAATACGCACGCAAAATGTCAAAATCTCAAATAATTTATTGAATCAAGCGTTACTTTGCGGAGGTCCATATCAATGAATGCTCACTTGTAATGACTGCAGTAAAGTATATGTTGGTCAGACAGGTCGCAGTTTTAATACTAGGTTTAAAGAGCATGTTTCGGCATATAGGAATGAGCATCCTGATAAGTCAAATTTTGCCAAACATTTGTTGGAACTAAATCATTCTTTATCGGACTCAGATTCGTATGAAGTGTTACATTATTGTGGCAAGGGGTTTCGTCTGGATGTTTTAGAATGCATGGAGATAATTAGATACAACAGTATGGGGTCTATTATTAATGAGCAGGTAAATTTAGTTCATCTCCCTTGCTACGGCTTGGATCTAATATCAGCAATGGTAGTTAATAAAACATGCCTGACAGTAAATAAATAAAAATCAAGGTAGTTTTGAAGGACGGTTAAAAAAAAATAATTAATAATTTGTGGGTAGTTTTGTTTTGTTTCATAAAACGTATGTGGGTACTTGGGAGTTACAGTGACAAGTTAAAACGGTGGTTGTGGTTCGTTAGTCTAACAACTGGTAGCATGGTGTACGGTTGTGTCACTCTGAAGATGAGCTCTGGTTGAGTTCGAAACGCGTCAGTGTAGTGTGGTGGTGGTGATGGATGGGTTTGTGTGATTTGTGTGTGTTCTTACAGTGTGGAGGTGGAGGAACTGCATGAACACGCATATTTTGCATAAGCTTAGCTATTCGTAAGGTCGCGGGTGAGCAAGGAAATTATTTTAGTTCATTAAAATCTCAAATGGGTTATTATTTCGAGAGTTCAATTGTGTTCAGACTCAAATTTTCAGTTATAAAATTAGAAATATATCGTTTATTGTTTTAAGTTGCTTAGGATATTATCACTGAAACTTGTGGTAAATACATTTTATTCTATTTTATCTTTTTTCCACAATAACTTAAATTTTCTGCACAAAAGTCAGTTACGTGGTCAGGTTCGGATTATCCCTGATTACTTTGTAGTATTGTAAAAAATACAAGGTATAGAAAAACTTGCTGTTTAAAACATGGATTGAATGTTCATAATATGATATACCATGCATGCAAACATAAAAAAATTAGGACATTGATAAGACTATTTTTTTCTACATTTCCCGTTGTTCCAAAATACACCATCATTTTCGTAGCCACACTTATTAAGTAATTTTTAAACAAAAAAAAGAGGTCAAACCTCCTGTAAATCCTTTTTTAACTATAAGCAACTTTGAAAATAAGACTGCTTCAATATAACGTATAATGTTTATCGCAAGTCATAATTATTTATCTATAATTAATGTAATAAAGGTTCAGTTAGATTTGCGTCAAAGATCGAGCGTCATTTTCGTTACGGTTGCGACTTGGTAAGTATTGGGTAAATAAATATAATGTTTTACTGGTGCTGTGTCATTTGCAGTTAAGTTATTCAATATTGATTTCATTTGCTTCAAATCTATAGGATATTTACTGCAGAGCCGCGAAAGTAAGAGCTTTTCAATTTCGTGGTCATCATTTTCGTGGTCCTATGGGCCACGAAACTGATTAAAGACCACGAAAAAGATGATTTTCCCTACAAGTAGAAAAAAATACAGAACAATTTTATAGAATTTTGTGCTTTTTACAGTGTAATCGTTTATGCCGTTATTGATTTAATTGATTTAAACGAAGAATGGTTGACCGTCAACAACATTTGCTCCAGGTGTGGTTATAGGAATTATGACCAGTGCGACGCCAATTTTGTTAACTGGCGAGAGGTTCAAGAATTATTTTGCCCTGAATGTACGTGTGAAATGTATATATCTAAATATTAAAAGAAAACTTCGTCATTTAGAGGAGCATTTTGTTGTGTTGTTTCGTTGTAAAATAATTTCGTTCTGGTTTACTGTAGACCTGCACGGGGGAAGGTATTGAAAACTGTTTTGGTTTGTGAGTTGAAGTTATTAATCTTACTTTAATTAAGTAATTTCTAGATAGTATTTAAAAGGTTACAAAAATGACAATTTGAAGTCGTCATTTTCGTGGTCAAGTTTTAATTTTTTTTTATATAGATATCGATTGTCTATTTCTGTTGATACCTGATTAATTAAATAATGCTTATTCGTTTTCTCATTATGATCGGATTTTCATTCAAATATTACAATTATAAGATTTTAAAATAAACAAAATGTTCTTTTTCGTGGTCTCGATGCTCATTTTCGTTAAGTACCGTTAAAATTGGATTTTTGCTTTTTTTAACCAAAATAAACTTTATCGATCTCTTATAATATAAAGCATCTTATCGGTACATATCCTTATGTTCAAAATAAAACAGACCACATCAAAATGTGTGTTTTATTTCTGTAACATTTATCTTACACCTCAAATAATTACCCAAATGCTAAATGTAGCGATGCAAATTTTCAAGTAATTCAGTAATGGTTCTCCCACATTGGCTGTTATAAGTGTTATATAACGTTATAAAACATTTTTTATAACAAATTCTAACAAATGTCATGATTGTTATCATGTTATATAACTTTTAAAATGTTATACCTATTAAGATTGGTTTTTTGGAATCTTTTGTATTTTTTATTTCAATTCCAAATTTTTACTTTTACGGTCATCCCGTAAAACCGAAATTGAAAATACAAACTGAAATATAGATGCACAGAAAAACAGAAAAATAAGACCATCACTGGGAATCGAACCCAGGTCCTCGGTAATCCGTACCGCGTGCTATACCGCTACACCACTGATGGTACCTATAACATGATAACATTATGGAATATAATACATATATGGTGTTATTTTACATTTTTATACCAATGTGGGAGCGTTTTAAACATCTAACAAGTTGTAACAAACGTTATAAAGTGTTAGACAATGTTATCGTGTTTTATAACGTAACATAACACTTATAACAGCAAATGCGGGAGCACCATAAAATTTCAGAATTTCAATTTAACTGCAAAGATCCAACGGTCACGTGTGTGAACCCGCGGGTAGTAAATATATTTAAAAAAATTAAAAATAAAAAGTCTATAGGTTGAATACTGTCAATTAATTTAAAGTTCAACAGTCGGGACCCATTCGAAATCGTGACCTGCTCAAAATTACCCAGTAATAGGTCATGTAGGTCAAATTCTAACAAACAAACCCGTTAGTTTACTATTGTTTCAAACAGAAATTCAATAATACTTACACAACATATTCGCGACATTTTCCTTCAATGTTGTAACCAAGTGTTGCAGGTGAAGCGAGGAAAGAAAGTGCCCCGGAGTGGGAAAGCAGGGTATTTATAATGTCAAGTATACCCGTATAAGTAGGCGATGTACGGAACCCGGCACACGCCCTGCAAGAAAGCTGCTCCATATGGATGGAAGCTGGTAAACCCCCCTTTAAAGACTTAGAAATGATTTAAAAAAAGCTGCTGCCCGCGAATCCGTCCGCGTAGTATTCGTTTATCGCTATCCCGCGGGAACTATGCAATTTTCCGGGATAAAAACTAGCCTATGTTCTTTCCCGGGACTAATCAGTTCAGCGATTTAGACGTGAATGAGTAACAAACATCCAAACATCTTCACAAACTTTCACATTTATAATATTAGAGGGATTTCTTACATTGCTAAGGATTTTTCTGGAATGTTGTATTGTATTGTAAAATCTTGAAAAATATTCATTGGGGTGTTCAGTCAAATTAATCCAACCACTGTTAAAATGAAAATATTAATGTGGAAAAACTGTATTTAAAAAAAAATACACGATGACGACACCATCAATGCAACTTCATTGACTTCGAGATTCTTGCTGTAACATGGTGGCTATAGTAATCGTATAAATCAAAAAATCTCATGTTGGTTTACTTAAGAAACCTGCAAAATTTAACAGAAATTTTATTTTAAGATATACAGTGTACCTAAACACAGTGAACAATTCCCAAAAATACATTACGCATTCCGTAATTTATGTATACATGCAATTTTTTCTATCTCTCTATGTAGAGACAAAGATACTAAGGAAGCTAAGAGCATTTGCCACTTCAGGAATTACATGCGGACATTTCTATCTCATGTGACTATGGGAATATGCCAATCCGTTATTTCCAAGAACGAACTAAGTTATGTACCTATTTAATTTACATATCCGACTCTATTTTAACCAATCACACACTCACACACTAGAATTAGAAACGCCAAAGTGAAAGTATCTTTATTAAATTTAAGCTATAACAAGCACTTAATGAACGTCAAAAAAATCTACCACCGGTTCAGAAAAACCTCTTTTAAGAAGTCAACAATCAGAATTATCAGCTCTATATATTTACTACCAATAACGCGTCAGCCTCACATGTTAGCTATTTTAGGTATAAACTGGGCGATCTAGACTGTGCGCAGACGTAATAGGCTTACGCAAGGGTGATTATCAAATTGTTTTAGCTAAACCGCTCCGAGCTAGGACTTACGACTTCCTTTAATGCTCTTTCGGTATTTTGCAGATAATGGTGATGAGATTTGATGAAATGGTGATTATTTATGATTTACTAGTGGTTATCCGCGATGTTATAAATCGGTTTAAAAATATATACTTTCTTCGTGGAGTTTCTTGCAAAATTCTTCTCAATGAGTTTTTTCGGAATCGGTGATAGATCTTTTGACAGGCATAAATGCTTTTATAGCCTATAATTCGTCTTTATAGCATTAGTTTAGGTACGTGTCTTTTTATTGAAAAACACTTTTGAAAAATAAGTCACAGCAAATAGTAAAAATTAGCAAAGACAATACGAGTATGATCATTTACGAGTACATGCTATTGGTATCATAAGTAATAATTACTGTTTTTATAAAAACATTTTTCAATAAAAAGACTCGTCAAGATTGTTTACCCTTTTTCTGATGCTAAAAAAAACGAAGTATAAATTGAATCATCATCATTTCAGCCGTAGGACGTCCACTGTTGGGCATAGGCCTCCCCCATAGATCTCCAGTTGCGTCGGTTGGCAGCGGCCTGCATCCACCGTGAGCCCGCGGCTTTAACCAGGTCATCCGTCCATCTCGTAGGTGGACGTCCTACGCCGCGCTTGCCGATCCGCGGTCTCCACTCGAGAACTTTTCGGCCCCAACGGCCATCTATTCTCCGTGCTACATGGCCTGCCCTTTGCCACTTCAACGAACTAATTCGCTGATAAAAAAATAAAGATATTTATTTTAACTTTGACATTTATGCACGCGGAAATCGTTAGATCGCGTAGTTAAATGAATGATAATTCCCAAATTTTTACCTACGCTATTTTCATATGGAAAGTCTTTAACCAATGTGTGTTGCCAGTGATGACATATGGATCCGAGACGTGGTGCTTTACTTTAGGCCTTATAAATAGGCTCAGAGTTGCTCAGCGAGCTATGGAGAGAGCTATGCTTGGGGTATCTACGGGACCGAATCAGAAATGAGGAGATACGTAGAAGAACAAGGGTCACTGACATAGCCAAGGCCATAGGCAAGCGCAGCGTAGGACGTCCACCAACAAGATGGACGTATGACCTGGTTAAAGCCGCGGGTTCACGGTGGATGCAGGCCGCTGCCAACCGAAGCAACTGGAGGTCTGTGGGGGAGGCCTCTGTCCAACAGTGGACGTCCTACGGCTGAGATGATGATGATGATGATTTTTATCCAGATATTCCTACGGGAACGGGATTTTTTTTTACTTTCAACCGATAGGTTTAGAGACATGTAGCACAATTCTTTTATGTGAAACGATAATGAAATCCACCATGTAATTGCTTGCTATGTGTTGGTGTGCAATAAAGAGTTATTGTATTGTATTGTGTAAGTGGCGAGTTGTCACGTTCATTGTGGCATTCTAAGGCGGAGGCTTCTGTTCAGCAGTGGACGTCTTCTGGCTGATAATGATGATGATGAATATTTGGGGATGCGCACGGGAATTTGGTAAAATTATGAAATTTCTATTCAACTGTTCGATCTAATGGTATACGCGTGCGAAGCCACGGTCAAACTCTAGTATATTATAATAACTAATAAGGTTTTGTTACTAAACCAACGTGCTTTGCGTAAGTAGGCAACGC
>NC_133478.1:3753292-3757155 GCF_025370935.1 Choristoneura fumiferana
TAACAAACGTCAATTAGCCATACATAAAATTCGCTTTTATAATCGTGTAGCTCTTTATATCATTCCTAGCCCTAGCACTAGATGCACAAAATGTGACGTCATTTAGGTCAAAAGCGATATAAATTAAAAAAAATCTTGAAGACATACACGAGAAGTAACTTAGCACTCGCCTTTGTTTAGTTGCTTAATACTTGTCGTTTAGTAGCCGTGTAAAGTCACAGTCGAGTGCTTGCACTAAATGACCACTTGTTTTAGAACAATAGAACAAGAAAGAAATCTTTTTCTAAATGTACCGTTAACCTGTTTCTTTACTTCTTTATGACCCCCTCGACTCCGTTTGTGAAGAATTCATCTATCGGTATCCCGCGAGAATTTTGCAGTTTTTCGGGATATTTCAATAAATAAATATCATGGGACACTTCACACCAATTGACCTAGTCCCAAACTAAGCAAAGCTTGTACTATGGATACTAGGCAACGGATAAACATACTTATATAGATAAATACATACTTAAATACATATTAAACATCCAAGACCCGAGAACAAACATTCGTACTATTCATATAAATATCTGCCTCGGCCGGGAATCGAACCCGGAACCTCAAGCTTAAAAAAAACTGCCTTCACACAAATTTCACATTGTTTTTGTCCCACTAATGTTTTGCTATCTCTTCCTTTTCTTAAAATTAATTCAGCGATTTAAGCGTAAATCACAGACATACAGAGCTATACAATTTCTGGAGTTTCAGCGAAAATCGAATCCTTATAACTTTACTGCCTGTCCGTTTGTCCACAGCTCATTTTCAGACTTAGTCCAGGTTCTGTCTTAACTACCTAAGCTTCCAACGCATGTGTAATCCACTAGTGTTGACGGTGTACATAGACTCACTATTACTTGTAGGTAATCCACTTGCTCATTTTCCACCCAATTTTATAAAAATACCGGTCAAGTGCAAGGCGGTCTCGTGTCGCACACCGAGGGTTGCGTACAATATTGTAGGTTTTATCTTTCAAGGTATAGTCACCGGCATTAATATCCGTCACAGCGGACCGTGCACTCTGACGCGTCCTACGGCCTAGACATATAGTCGTATCAGATAATGCACGCTTTATTGTGTCATATATTGGTGCTCTTGACTGTACTGAACTTTAGAATAGTTCACTAAACTAGGCCGGACACCCCGAAGCTATTAAATGGAATTAGTCGGTACATCGTGCAGTAAATTGATTCAAATTGCACGAGACGCTACCTGCGCTACACTGCGGGACAATGTTGACTGGGCACTAGGGAAAATACTCAAGCTTTAAATTATTTAAAACGCTAAATAAATGCTACACTATAGGTAGTAGTAAATTATTATAAGAAAGAAGAAAGAAAGAAAGAAAGGTTTATTTTGGCTCCATAAGTACCACCTACAACTAAGACTAGAACTAGCACTAAAACTATGTTACTTGGTGACACGGCAGGATACCAAAAAGGGTCTCCACTCAGCATGTGTTGCCGCACATTATGTGCAGTAACGCTGGTTTTCTGTGGAGCCCAATAATTTACTAGGTTCTAGTGTAGCGATCTTAATAAACACAAAGTCAAGCCATAGTATCTTTACTCAATTTAGACTAAATTTATAGTAAACTTAACATCTACTTAAGTATCAAAAAATCTAACTGCGGTTCGAGAAAATCTTATTCTTTTATTAAAAAAGTTATGTTACTTCCGCAGTTAAGTAGTCGTATAATTGTATCTATATTTTGTTTCGAGATAAGTAATGACTTTCTACCGATTTTTTTGCGGCGCATACTTCTTGGCAATGATGGTATTTCCGAAAGCGCTAGTAGGTAGTATAGAAAAGTGATATAAAAGAGCAAAAAAAAAATACTCATAAGAACCCGGCAAGAAGCTCAACGAGGTTGTTAAGTGAATTACGAGTACATCACAAGTTTTTTATTCAAAACGTATTTATCTGTTGACAAACAAACGCAGCCTTTGCATGACAAGTCCCCGGGTGTTTGTAATAGTTATCTGTCAAGTTGATGATATTTCTGTATTCGATTAGTTTTATTGTCCTCAAATGTACAGCAGCGGGGCGTGCCGACAATTTCCTTAAAAGCCTGCGACCCGCTGAAATAATATCTGACGGCATTAATGTTGGCGACATAAAAAACGTCGCAAAAACTGACTGGGTCATGGGCAATAGGATGCTGTTAAGTTGCACATATTATCATCATCATATGAGCCGTAGGACGTCCACTGTTGGACATAGGCCTCCCCCATAGACCTCCAGTTGCTTCGGTTGAATTAAAGACTGTACAACTACTCCAAAACCCGGTTTTAAGTAGGAATTATTTATCCTCTCCCAGTGCTGGTAATGGTAGTTGGTTATGTACGGGGAACAAGGGGACTGGTCGTCTACTCGTGACCACGGCCACTGTAATGTGGTACTTTTTGTATATAAAAGAAAGGACCCCGGACCTGAAGTATGAAAAATGTGGTTACAGTTAAATATCCTGAGATTTTGATATGTTACGTATAGAGTTCAAAGTCCTGAACAAAGGTCTCTAAAAAACTAAACTTAACTCAAGGAACTCGGAAACAGAGGTAGTACTTAGAGACTTCTGTTTAGGACTTTGAAATCTATATATAACAAATCAAAATCTTACGATATTTAATTGAAACCGCAATTTCTATACTAAGGTCCGGGGTCCTTTGTACTTGTATTCTCGTCTATTGCCGCCAGTCATATTATAAGTGTATAGTAAGTATCGGACAGACAAAAAAGGGCAAAAATTGTGAACTTCTTGTGATGATGTACAAAAATAATGCTATATATATATGTGCATTGTCATTTACAACCGTCTTCCAGATCATTTGAGGATGCTGAATGGTGATGCTTTTAGACGATCCCTCACAACCTGGCTCTTCGATAAGTGTTTTATAGCGTTAAAATTTATCTCGACCAAAATTGATTTAGGGGGTAATTCGGATGGGTGCCAGGTTGGCCAACAAAACACACAAAGTTTTTTACGGCTACTTACTGTTTTTGGTAGAATTGGTAGCAACAATTTTTTGTACGCAATCTGTCAAATTCCATAAGACCGTCAGGTTGAGCAACCTAACGCTAGTTTTTTTTTACACTATGTAGGCTAATTTTATAGCAAAAATACTTGTGTTACCTCTTTGGTGGTGCAATTAAAAAAAAACTAAAACAATGCAATAAGGGATTTTCATACATCGTGTGTGCTCTAGAGCAGAAAAGTCCCGCTTTGTCCTGGGTATTTAGTGCGGTTATGATAAATTTAAAGCATAGTTGGAAGAAAAATAACTAATCTACTCGGAAAGGTACCTACAGAGTAAGAAAAAAATATTTCTGATCAATACTTTGGAGTCATCCTGTATTTATTAACTTTGCCAATGATAGTAATCATTTCGAGTTATTTAAGGTAAACGGACTAGTGCTCGTCACTGTCCCAATAGTTGGCATCTTTGAGATGAAAGCAGGGTGTCGTCTATTGGGCATTAGCACTCGGACGTTTACCTTAAAAGTAGGTTAAAAGTTTTGCAACATTTTATTCCGTGAATTGATTGGCTTGACTTTGTTCAATATGTTCAACTTCGTCAACTCGTTCAACTGACAGGACTTCAGGAACATAAAACTGCATCATATTTTGAATCTAAAACAGTTACAGATGAGATCGAGTTAAAAAAAATAGTACAAAATGGAAGAAGCCTTTATTCAAAAGCGAATGAATGAGGGGTGATTTCAAGGGAAGAGACACATTTGTTTTAAAATCACCATAATTATTAGCTGCAGGACATCCACTGTACTGGTTGGACACAGACCTCCCTTATTTTATTTATTTATTT